>NC_033642.1:6066193-6067415 GCF_001540865.1 Ananas comosus | reverse complement strand
TAAGAGTAGTATTGAACCTAGTGTTAATAAATATGGGTTGAACAAGTGTGGCATCGAACCTAGTGTTAATAAATATAGGTTGAACAAGTGTGGCATCGAACGTAGTGTTAATAAACATAGGTTGAACAAGTGTGACATCGAACCTAGTGTAATAAACATAGGTCGTACAACAGTGGCATTAAACCTAATGTTGGAGAACATAGGTTGAGATTAAAGCTAGAGTTAAGTCAACCTAGGTTGTAAGATAAAGATAGCGAACCTAGAGTTAAAGTAACCTAGGTTATGTGATAAAAGTGTTAAACCTAGAGTCAAGTGGACCTAGGATGGAAAGAACATTGGGCCTAGATAGGTCGATACTATAGGGTTAAGACCAACCCTTGAGTTATGTGAAATGGATTCCGGAATCCCTGAGCTTATGGAACACCCAAAGTGGTGTTGGGCGTGTGCGACGATTTCGCCGTCCGGGGCTAACCATTGACATGGCGTGTGCGACGATTTCGCCGCCGGATGGTTATGCCGGTTTGTGGATTATTACCATCGTTTGACTTGAGCCATTGTCGTGGCGTATGTGCGACGATTTCGCCGCCGGGTGGCTCAGTCATAGAGTGCGGCAGGTTGTGGTAGGTTGAGGTGCATGCGAGAGTTCCTTCACCTCGAGCCGACAGAGTGCGGACATCCGCAGTTGATTGACTCAAGATCGAGTCGAGTGGCATAGATGGCTAAGGTAAAGGTAACCATAGGAAAGAATCACCAATGAGCATAGTGTGGCAAGGAAATAAAGTAAAGAACGGCTAACGAATAAGAATAGCTAATAAAGTAAAGAATGGCTAATAATATGAAGTAGAATCAATTAATCTACTTGTATGAGTTACAGGATTTGCATAATGTTCATATTGCATTTTGTGAGGCATGTTATCTGTTAGTTGCATAATAACATGATGATATATATATCTATAGATATTTTTGGACTAACATGATTGCAATGCCTCTTTAGACCTATTGGTCGAGCTTTTTCCTTGGGTGACCGTACCTACTAGGAACTATGGAGTTGGTTCTCACCCCACATTTTTTTGGGGTGTCACAGGTACGCACGTGAGTGGCGCAGCGGTGCGAAGCAAGGGCGTAGCTCCGTAGATAGCGCCCTACCCAGAGACTAGAGATAGCAGTACCCCGAGTCGGCATAGCCTAGGGGTAGAGGGAAATGAAAAGAACAAGATGAATG
>NC_033642.1:5964670-6064033 GCF_001540865.1 Ananas comosus | reverse complement strand
CCTAGGGACTGGTACCCACATGCGTCAAGAAGCGCTGGGCAACCCGCTACACCAAACACCTAACTTCCGACTCCACATGCCGTCCAAAGAGAGGAGTCCGGATCTACACGCGCCATAAGGCGCCTACTAACTGAGCTCTCGCTCATCCCACCGTATCGAACCGATTCCATTTCCTTTGGAATCCTCAACCACTTCACTCGATACCTATCACTCTATCTTCATCTTAGTCATCTAGATGAACGTAACCAACGTATTGAACGTACAACGTACAACACTCCGTTTTCGTCCTATCACCAATCAACGTACTTTAATATACTAAATATATAGACAACCTGATTGAACGAAACAACGGAGGAAACCTGGACCACCCAGCTCGAGAAGAGACCCACCGGCATGGGTGATCCTTGATAAAAATATCAAGAATGGGGTGCAAAAAGTACAGGCGTGCGCTCGCCACGCCGCCGCGCTCCCCGCGCCGCCGCGCTCCTTTCTCACATCAAGGCATCTATCGCAGGATGGTAGCTCTAGTCTCTATCGTCATGGAATTCAGCCGTATCAAATCCCATATCCCTTTCCTTTGCTCTCTTTGTTTTAACATGATTACCTAACATAAATCTTCGATTTGTCTTTTTACATTTTACGTACATAATAACTCTGCTTACGAATATTATCGAATCATCAACACAAAATACAATAACTATGGAAGGAATACATTAATACATACTTTAGATAAGGATCAACCTTGGAGAATATAACATACCAACGCTGCGGAATCTGCATGTCCCTTTTGAGACAGACAAGCCGCCAGACAGCCGCGCGAGCTTAAGCTGGTTTATCCGCTCAGAGCCCCGCACTGTGAGATTGAGCACCTCCTTTATTTATAAAATAATGAAAATAACTATTAAAAAAACTATATGAATACAAATAAATAATTTTTTATTTCAACTACGAAAACTGTTTAAACTTCTAAAGGATGTACTTCATCTTTTGGTTAAACCATTTTTCTAATTTTCTTAATCTCACTAGCTCAAGCGTTCATACTTAGATGTCCTAAGTTAAGAAAATAAGTCAGAGATCCTTAATACTCTGATGGCGGGGTATAAGCGGACGGAGATTACCTCACCGACTCTCTTTTTTATCTTACGAATAACTCGATTGTTTACGTTATTATCAATTGTGACCACATGGAATTCGGAAACCCCCACTTCGGTAAAATTGATGTACAATACAGAATTTAGCGCACGGTATATTCTTCAAATTTTACCGTAGAAAACTTAACACCTTTCCCATATTCGGTATGAACCCTATAGAATTTATACCTCAACAGATCGAATACACTCCGATGGCGGATGATCTGGGATTTTCTGGTTTTAACCCACAATCTCAATGGTGAACACATAAAGAACCTATACGAAGTTTATCACGACGGATATCTAAAAACCTGTAACTTTTATTACACTAACAAATTTAGTTCCTTTTAGATAAAAGAGATGTTCTTCGAAATAGAAGTTTACTACGTTAAAAAAACTTTCTCTGACATAAACTACTCTACCTTAAGGATAAAAGATTATTTTATACCTTAACCACCTAAATGGAGTTCCAACATGTTGTCAACCAACATTTACTCAGGAGTCTTTCTTTAACTTTGACCTACCCTCACATCTGTTCATATTTCGTTCTGAATAGCGTCTTCCAATATTTTCTTTTCTTCTAGATCTGAAGAAACTATGGAAAAGAGGTCAATGGTCTTACTATAAGTAGTCTCAAGACTAACGACAACAACATTAAGTACTAAATGTTTAAGTAGTATAATTACATTTTTTGGCGAAAAGACTTACCAATGGATCTACTCTTTTAAATATACCTGGTTGGATTTCCCAAATAACTCGGACTTGTTCTTTTTTTTCACACGTTCGATTTATTTAGGGAAATACCGTATTCCATCCGTAAGTCTGTCACCGTACTTTTAAAACTAAGAACGTACTAACTCTTACTGAAATTTTGTTTGCTCACACTATTTACGTAGATAATGATTTGTAAACTCTTCAACGTCCAATGACAATCGGAAATACATCTACTAAACGATTAAAAACCGAGATTGAATTTATAATAGTTACTCTGTTTTTAATACTATTTAGTAATAAAACTTTACTTCCTAGAATCACTCCTATTTAAATAAAACCCATATTTTTAATGGTTTTGTGGTTTACCCTAGAAAGAACTAGTCAGCGTAATATAGCTCTTTTAAAATTCTTTCGTATTGAAAGAAATAACGTTCGTACACTGATGTGGTAAATAAACTCACGAGTGAATAAAGGACAATTTTTACTGTTATTTTAAAACTTAGTTTTCCTTATACGATCATACTAACTCTCGAACGCCCAACGCTGACTAATGTGATCTGGACGATAACGTATACTGAATATAAAATTGGATGAAGTTTACTCTACTTCTATTTAGTAAATGAAAACATTTGAGGATTCAGTTATTGAAAAGAGAAATAAGGATGTTGCATACTCGAATTGATTTACAACACATTGTATACTGAAAGTAGAGAGAATTGGATATCCGAATTCCGCGGATATTTAACTCGAAGCGAAATCGAAACTTTATATTGGTTTTCGTTGTTGTTTTCTTTGTTTTTCTTTCAATAAAGGTATGATGAATTCTCTCTCCTATTTTTACATAAAAAAACATATCGAAACCCGAGTAGATGAACACGTCTCAACCACTTTGGTGTGTTGTTTTCAGCTCGGTAAAATAGGACTTTCCTTATTCAGTCATAAAACGACGTAGTCAAGTTTTCAAAACCGTTGGCGTCTCCTGAATCTTATTTCTCTTGCTCTAAAGCACGGAGCCGAACTAGCTGAGCAATAGTGAAAAAAGTATAATAAAACATCGATTAGAGATAAAAACTTATAAATACGGGTGTGTAATTATGATAATAATATAAAATCCGATTTAATGTTTTTTGGAGAGAGATTTATGGGAAAAAAATGAAAGAAGAGGGACAGTAAGTTTTTGGATGTGAAACGAGGGAATTTTTTACTTTTTACAAGTGAAATTAGGGCGACAGTTACAGGGCAATCCCAGGCAAATATAGGATAAAAAATATGGGTTTTATGAAAACTTTAGGAGGAGGAAAAAGTAGGAGCCGGCACGACGGAGGGAGGCGGCGCGGCGGAGCGGGAGGCAGCGGACCGGGAACGGGTGGAGAGACAAGCACGGGTGTGTGTGCGGGAGTGGACGGAGACAGCGGAGTGGTAGCGGGAGCGGGCGGAGAGGCAGGTACCGGTAGGGCTTCTTCTACTACCTGTTAAACCAATAAAACAGTGTCACATAGAAGACAAATGTCACACCCCGGGACCGATACCAATTTGGCCCGACCCGAGCACGTCAAACAGATGCTGAACGGACAGAGTTTCCCCTATCCGCCCAAGGCTCCTCACATGTACATTTTCATCAATAGAGAAAAGCACTAGCGGAAACATACACAAACGACTTACACGAGGGTAAGCAATAGCCATGAGTGAAAGAAAGGAAACTAAACATTCAACTAGTACATGATTCATTTTTGATCATATCCATTGCTTCAATCTGTTACATCATTGCATCATTTCTTTTTCAATCACATTTGCTCATAATGAAACTTTATATTCTTTTCTTTACATTATTTCTCATCAAGTACAAAAGATGAACATAGGGAAACTCTACTAGCAAAATGTAAACCAACTCTGGCGGCCACTGACTAAGGTGCGATACCTTTACCGCGGTCGCTCGCCGGCTCGCTAGGTCTCGGCTCTGTGGAATAGTGGGGTGAGAACTACAACAAAGTTTCCAGTGGGTTTGGCCTCAATCTCACCGACTTTTCCACTATGACTAACTCAGGCATAATAGAAAGAATAGGCTGTAAACAGTAACCAAACTATACATGATGCTAATATGCCTGAACAATCAGCAGAAATATGCTCAACATTAAATAAATGCAGATTATGCAAATTCTTTATTTTTTTCACTTTACTCTTTGTTCTTTGTTCTTTGTTCTTTGCACTTTGTTCTTTGCTCTTTGTTCTTTAATCTCAAGACTAACCCGGGGGTATCGCCACATTGACTTGCTTCACATTAAGTCCATCATCGCAGGAAGTCACCCGCTAGAACCGTCCTTCAGGCTTACTCCAACCCGTGATGCATAACTCCGGAGCGCATCGCCCGAGGGGGGGCGACCACCCTCGAGCACGGAACTCATAGCAAGTATGATCATATCCTTAACTCAAAGGATTTATAAGTTCAATCTTGACTTTACACTAGCTCTAGTGTTCTTTCATCACTTTTTGTTGCAAACTCATGTAAACACATTCTTTACAATTCTTTATTTTTGCTAACTCTAGCATTTCTTATTCTTTTCATTTCTTTACTCTTGCTAACTCTAGCAATCATATTCTTTACATTATTTACTTTTAGCTACATCTAGCACTTCATGTTCTTTACTCCCCACATTACTTTAACTTTAAACATTGTCATTTTCATCATTCTTTACATTACATTGGTTCTTTACCTCACACTATCTCTAGTGTCATTTTACTTTAACTTTATCGAATGCCACTCGATCTATGTCATTGTGTCACTCTATTCTTTTACTCACTTTGGGTGCTCACTTTTCTCTCATGCATACACATAGGGTTTTTGACGTTCACATAGTTCTCATTCATCATATTATGCAAGTTGTACTCACAATCATGCATCATCACATTTTCATCATCACTTTACCTGTAATATACCAGATTTTGGTAAAGAAAATAAAGATAAATAAAAATAGTGTGGGATACTATTTTTATTGAATTTAGAGAAGTAAAACATAAGTCAGAATTGACTTGTGCTGAAATCGGAATTAAAACAGAAGATCTAGAATTTTCTGTTGGAAACGGGACAGATAAATTAGCAGAAAATGCACAGTCTCAGAAAATTATGAAAATTGGCAGAGATGTCAGAAATATTTTTATGAGGCTAGATTTAAGGTTTCATATTTTTCTGACACCCATAGAGTGAGAAATAAAATCCGAAAGCTATCTGATAAAGATTGCAGTTCGGTACAGTTTTCAGTGACCAAACGGGGTCGAAACTGAACCAGTGATTGTCAGCTTGTTAAGTTAAGTAAAACCGAACATGACTGTCAAGTTTGAGCTCAAACGGACATTCAGGGAGCTCCGGCGAAAGATATCAGATTTTAAGTTGCCTGGAGTGAATAGTGTCGGGTGTCTATACATATAATGAAAGCCCAGTTCTACTGTGGCCAACGTGTCGCTTTCTCGGCGCCCCGCTCCTCTCGCGCCCCTTCGTCGCGTCCCCGCGTTTGGCGGGGGCTTCGGTGGCCCCCACAGCGGGCGGGCGGCAGCGGCGGTCACATGTGCGGGACCCCACAGTGGGCGGGCGGCAGCGGCTGGCGTCGGGCGGGCGGCGGGCGCCTACGTGTCGCCTCGCCAGCGCGCGCTGCGCACATGGCAGGGCCCCCTGGCTCTCTCTCTCTCTCTCTCTTTCCCCGCGCGGGGGGTGCGGGTCGCCCGCAGATGGCGGGCCCCTCCGCCGCTCCCCCCGTCTCTCTCTCTCCCTCCGTGAGCGGGGGGTGCGGGTCGCCCGCAGCCCTCCTCTCTCCGATCCGGGCCCCCACCTCCTCCTCTCTCTGATCCGGGCCTCCCCTGTCGGGTGTTTGTCAGGCCCTACCCTGACCTCCTCCTACGTCCAACGCGGAGGGTCGCGCTTCTCCCCACAGCTCCCGCAAACCTCGGGCCTTTGTCACCCTGCTACGGTATGCTTCTTTCCACCCCTCCCCATCCCCGCCGCCGCCGAAACTTCCTCGCCCAATTCCATGGCTTGGTCTCTGTCGCCTCTCTCTCTCTACCTCCCTCTCTACTCAGTGGAGCAAGGGGAGCTCCAAAAATTGTCCGTTTTGCTGCGCCCCTCATATGTTTGATGTAATGCCTACTAGAGTCTTTTATCTAATTCTCTCTCGACTATCAAATTTTTTTGATTTTACTATGCTTGCTCTTGCAATCTATTGCTTAATTGAAATTTTATGCTTTGTATCTGATAATAGGCGGTGGCGATGAATTGAAAAAAAGAATGCCTGGGGACTCTTTCTTGCTCTCTGTAGTTCTGTCCTGTGCGGTTTATAGCAATGTTTTGTCTATTGTGGGTTTCTTTGCTTGCACCTGAATGTGAAAAGAATTTGAACCTTCTATTCCCTGAGACTTTGTCTTCACCGTGTTCCTCCCATGCGATGATGACCTTCCCAATGTCAGATGGTTGCGATAATTGAGAGAGGCCTGCGCTTTCTTGATTGGTAATGAGAGCACTTTGGATGGCTTATTTCTTAAGCAACCAGTTGTTCTCATTTGTGCCAAGAATGGTTTCGGTGTGTGCATGGTTTCTAACTCGGTCAGCACTACTAATCACGAAGGCTTCGCTGCCAATCTAATAATGTCAGATGAAATAAAATGCTTGCAAATATATAGGATATTAATGCAAACTATTGATTATTGTCATTGTTTGAGGCTAATTTTCTTAGTTCATTTTACAATATTGCCATTCCAATTCCTTTAGCAAACACAATTATATCAGATGGAAGAAAATGCTTGCAAATACATAGGATATGAATGGAAACTATTAATTGTTGGCATTGTTAATTTGAGGCTATTATTAGCATTGTGTTGCTGATTTTTGTTTCTAACCTGCATCATAGTTATGTTGACTCCTTTAAGAGGGAGTTTGCATATTTATAATATTGATTTTATAATTTTGAGTATCACAGTTGTTATGTCTCTTTTGCCCCAATCCTTCGGTGCATTATTATTTTCCCAATATTTCTTGATTTTCTCGATTTCATTTTGTTCCTGTCCATTTTCTAGCTTTTCTTTGAGGTGATGATGATAAGTAAGGCAAAGTATGAACGGTGGCTATTGCTTATGTGCTTATTTCTGAAAACTTTTGCTATTTAAGTTCTTCCGATGTCTTTTGAGGCAGTGGTGCTACAAAGGAAAAAAAGAGATTTGGATGGCCTAATCCCTCGGCAACCATCTCTTAAGTTTTAGTGTATAATCCTTTGATCTTTTAGCTCTTTCGATGTCTTTTGAGCCAGTGATGCTATAAAGAAAAAAAATTAAAGAGATTTGGACGGCCTAATCCCTTAGCAACCATCTCTTACGTTTTTTGATTCCTTGCCCAAGTTACTGATCCTGGTTGGATTTTTACATTACCTGAACCTCTATTTTTCTGCTTTTTGTTTATTGTTTATTATGATATAACCTGAGCTTCGCTTCTCTTGAGTTCTTTTTGTTATGAAAGGGATTTATTTCATTTAGGAAATATAATTCTTTTGTAATTTTCTTTCTCTCCTTTATCTTTCTCCAGTCTCAACTGGGCAAGAATTGATGAAAGTAATATATGAAAGTGAAAGTTCTTGCTGATGCTAAGTGCTAACTACACAACAAAAATGCTAAGGAAATTTAAAACTAGAAATCTGACTATGTCGTTTAAGTCCATCCAAGCTTGCTTCTTTAGAAATTCAAGTCTAAGTATAATAGCTACATGAGTAACTTAACAAACCTTTCTCACTAACCAAATTAAACAATGCAAGTCAGCTATGGAAATTGGCAATATTCTTCTTTTTTTTTTTTCATGCAGTGGTTGAAATTTTACTTTACATGGTTAGGGCATTGACTATGTGTCTCAATTAACTGAACCTTCTTGATTGATGTTTAGAATGCAAACTTATTGTGTTTATCACCTGTAAATGCTCACATCATAGCTCTTCCCTCATAGTTTTCTACTTTTTGATCCTTCTATTCACATCGGTTAAGATTTTCTATCTATCAACATGCGAAGTAATTTGTTGTGCTGGTCAGTTTTAGAAGTTATTCTTGACACCTTCGTATAAAATGAAATTGGTTATGTTTTAATAGAAATGACTTCATTTGACATTACAAAGACTTTGAAGATTTGTAGAGCTTTATTGTGTTTCAGTACTTCACGTTTTTTTTTTTTTAAGTTGGAGCTCGCTTTTTGGTGCTGTGGCTCCTGCTTTCTGTTTAGAAAGTCCAGTACTTCTTGGTTGCTCTGCCTGTTCTTAAGCTCAATTTACTGGTTTTGGTTCCCTATATTCTTGATAGAATTTCAGCTCATCTTTACTTTGCTAACATTAGTTTCGTGTTTGTTTTGCTATTGGGATTTCCCAAAATTGCATTTCTACCATTGATTTGTCAAAACTGTGTTTTTGACTTGCTTTTACATACATTTGTTTTTCTACGCCTTTTTTCTCCTTTCTGTATTTCAATGTCATTTGGATACTTGATTATTTTACATCATTGTTTTGAGGTTTTGGCCAGGTAAAAACTCTTTCCTTTTGGCTTTCCCTTAGCATGAATTTCAAGGAAAAAAAGATGGTATACCCTGGAATCTGGAAGTCTCTTTTTGGTTCCTGCAGGTTTGCTATGTCTTCCTGGTTGCAGTTGGCGCTTTGTTGTTCTTCATAGTTCTGTCCTATATCTACTTGCCCTCCTATTTTCTCGGTCTTTGCCTTCCCCTCTTTTCGCCCATTGCTATGATGACCTTCCCCTAGAATGCCTGATGGTTGCGATAATTGAAAGGACCCTGGGCCTTCTTGGTTGGTGATGAGAGTACTTTGTGCATGCTATGATGACTACCTCTTGAATGTCCACTTTCACCCGTTTCCCTTCCATGCTATGCTGATTGGAACCTTGAATGTTAGATGGTTGCGATGATTGAGAGAGGCCTACGCTTTCTTGATTGGTTATGAGAGGACTTTGGGTGGCTTGCTTCCTAGGCAACCAGTCGTTCTCATTTCTACTGACCATAGTTTTGGTGTGCGCATAGGTTCAAACTCAGATAGCGGTACTAACCAAGAAGGCTTTGTCGCCAGGCTCATAATATTTGATGACCGGGGGAGTCTGAGCAGAGTATATATATTTATTACCATACCCATTCATGTATGCTTTTTGGTATTAATTTCACACACTGATTTACTAAGGAGTTTTTCGTCTTTCTTGGGAGTATTGATTTAATTCTTCGGTTGTTGATTTTATGCTTCAATTTTTAATTCCCATTGTTTATTTGCTCCATTCATATATGTTGTTTTGTACAATTTTTCATACTTTAACCAAACCAAGTTGAAGATTTGCTTAAGTTCATTTACATAAGATGGATGATAAATTGCATAGGCAGAAAATTAGAGTGTGAGCTTTTTCAAATTTGCAAAGGACTAAAGGAGAAAAAAATAAATATATATCTTCTCCGTCTTTGTACATGTTATGATGATAGAATTTAGGATGAGAGGTCTTATTGGATTATGTTGTGTGTTGGAGTTAAATTGAAGCCCAATTTCATATAAAATGAAGCCACTTTTCGCGTGCTTTTGCCGCAAACTTCTGCGTCGTATTAGCATGTTTCCGGCTGCCGCGGGCAGCAGCAAGGGCTGCTGCCGGCAGCAGCAAAGGCCGCTGCAACGACAGCCTACAGTAGCAGGGGCTGTTGCTGCTGCTGCTGCCACTGCAGCACGCGGCAGCAAGGGATGCTGTTGTTGCTGCTGCTGCTATTGCAGCCAGCAACAGCAAAGGCTGCTGCTGCGGCTGCTGCCTCAGATAGTGACAGCAGCAAGCGCCACAGCAGATGCAATAGTGGACGCAGCAGCAGGAGTGGCCGCATTATTCGACGAGTGGTTCCACTGAAATCACAGCAGTAGTGGCTCGAATTTGGACTCTAATTGTGTCCGAATTGACCTCATTTTGAAAATGGAAGTTGATCCAAGAATGAGGATGCCAATGAGCTTCAAGTTGCACTTTGTTCCAGTTGAATGTCAGATGGTTTTGATGGTTGCAATTGACCCAACCCTTCTTAACTGGTGATGAGGACACTTTGGATGGCCTACTTTGTAGGCAACCGGTTGCTCCCTGCTATGCAAAAAAAAGACTTCGATGGTGATCTAATACGCAAAAAAAAGTCTTCGGCGGCGATCTAATAATGTTCGATGGATAGGGAAGCCTTATCAAAGTATATTTCTTTTCACTATCAGGTTTTGTTTTCGCTCCTACTCTATTTTTGTGAAGAATTTATTTTCATCTCGATTCATTTAGTCTATTTGGTATGGTTTCCATGGGTTGATTTAGTTTCCTATGTCTTCCTGCTGGCTGTGGGGTTTTTGTTGCCTTTTATACATATTTTCTCTTCATTGTTGTCCTGTGTGGTCTACGATAATATTTATGATGGCCTTCCCCTTGAATGTCAAATCGTTGTGATAATTGAGAGGGGCTCGGTCCTTCTTGACCGGTTATGAGGGCACTTTGAATGGCGTTTGTACTCAATTGATATTCCAGCTGCAACTTTGATTGATTAAACTCTCCTTTGTTCTCTTTAGGTTTCTGGGTAACCACCAAATTTTCTACTCTTTGTGCAAGCTGTGGTGTTCTAATGCAATTGTACATGTAAAGCTTAGTGCCTTAGCACATGTTAGTGTAAAGTTGCATGCTTTAGATCTAACTGAAATTGTTGCATGAATGGTTGCATATCGCATTCACTTTAGAACAAATTTGAGTTTTAGTTGGATTCTTCGTTTGAAAATTGCATCTTTAGAAATTTGAGCTGAGTATAATAGCTGCATGTGTAGCTTAACAAGCTTTCCTCACTGAGTAAATCGTGTAAAATAATGCAATTCGGGTATGAAATTTGGCAGTATTCATTTTTTTTTATGCAGTGAGTAAACTTGCAAGCATTGGTTTTATACTTTAGTTTCCAGTTTTAGTTGTTTGCAGGAGAGAAACTAGAATTCTCTTGGTGATTCACCTATTGATATTTGGCAAACCCACGGTTTTTACTGTTATTATTCTGTAAATCTGAATCATTCTGCTGATTTTTTGATTGTTGCTTGGCCTACTTTGCTTCCTTAGGCTTTGTATCTTTGTACAAAGGAAATGAGAACAGAACTTACTAGCTGGAGTGCTCATGCATAGCCACTCTCAAAATTTCTTCCATATTTTCTGGGCACTGATGGTAGACGAAAGAGAGGGAATAGCTTTGGATGGCCTAATTTGTGGGCAACCAGCTTTACATGTTCGCTTCGTCCAGGGAGGCCTTACTCTTGGTTGCATTCATCTTTGCTCTGAGCCCTAACTTAATTTCCTTCTCTCCATTCATGATCTGTTGATTTTTATTATTAAATTACAAATTTTTCCTTTTTTTGTGATTACTTTCTATACTGCTGCTCTCTTTAACTTATTTTCCTGCCCTCAACTCATGCCGTCTTGATCTTTTTATTTTTCCAGTGTAATTAATATTAATTTCTTTAATGTATTTTTTAAATGTCCTCTTGGTCCCTTGGGTGATCTGTTTATATTTTTGAAAACAAACTTCTTTCAGTTGGCACATATTTATTTAGATTTTGTTTTGAGTTTTTTTTTTTTTTGAAAATTACTATATAAGCTTCCTTCATACTTTGTTTTATTTTAATATTTCTGCTACGCAGTTAACTTTACAAATTAAATTTAATTTGAACGAATTATAATGATCTAGAAGCTAAAAAGAACAGTAACATATTGTTATATTTGGTTTAGATTTGTAGTTATCTAAATTGAGGATAAATCCTAATCTAATTGGGATTAGATATTATTTAGATTTAATTTGGCATATATGGATTATAATTAGGAGTGTAATTCTAATCAGATTAGAATTAGACTCTAATTAGAAGACATGTATTATATATACATGCTACGGCCAAATTAATCGCCGCGACCAAAGATTAAGAGCCATGGAAATTAATTAAGGTGTTGGTGCTCCGTCCGGTAAAGAAGCAGCCTCGACTCAAAATTAAGCTATGCTCTAATTAAGCTATATATTTGAGGAGAGTTGACCGAGCCATGCAGGTTGGTCTCTACGAGGAGCCGCAGCCTTAATTAAGAGGTGATGCTTAATTAAAGTATCTATTGAGTCGAGCCATCTCTTCTTTGATGCTTATGTCCGTACCACAACTGGGACGTGCGACGTGGTGCGCTTCGGTAAGAGGGTCGAGCCACTTAAGTTTTGTACGGATGCTAATTGCGGCGTTTCGGATCTAATTACGTTTTTTTGGCCTTTTGAGAGATCTTCTTTGTACTCCGCCCTTTTCGACATTAATAAATTATTTGCTCCGTCTTCGCCCGTGGACGTAGGCCGTTGGCCGAACCACATAAATATCGGTGTGTTCTTTCCGCTTATCTTTTCGTTTCCTGCATTAAATTATTTTCTGGATCTATTTTTCGTCGTTCCGATTTTAACACATATATTTGTAATTAATACTAATTTCTTTAATATATTTTCTCGGAACTGACTTCAATTGTTCTCTTGGTCCATAGGAATATATAAGTTCACAAAAGGACCCTCGAACAACATGTGTTAGAGCAGTAAACTCGGAACCCGCCTGTCCCCTCTGAGACAGGCAAGCCGCCAGGCGGGCGGCGCGGGCTTGGCACGGTTTAGCCATCGCCGGAGCCCCGCCCCGCACTGTNTTTCACTTCTCTAAATTCAATAAAAATAGTATCTCATACTATTTTTATTTATTTTTATTTTTTATATTTAAATCCGGTATATTACATTACACCGCAACCTTACCGGAACCATTCAAATGGCTCTCCAACCAAATGGACACCGTAACCTCATGATTTTAGAAGTTCGGTACCTTACAAATATTTTTTAAAACAAATTTCTTCCAATCGATAAATATTTATTTAGTTTTTTTATTTGTTATAGGAGTTTTTTTTTTTAGGGTAATTACTATGTAAACTTTATGCTTTGTTTTATTTTAATATTTCCCTACAAGGTTAACTTTG
The DNA here is from genome assembly GCF_001540865.1 of Ananas comosus. Taxonomy (NCBI): domain Eukaryota; kingdom Viridiplantae; phylum Streptophyta; class Magnoliopsida; order Poales; family Bromeliaceae; genus Ananas; species Ananas comosus. The sequence continues at coordinate 6,051,167 of NC_033642.1, read as the reverse complement.
TAAATACAATTTTACTTGAATGAGTCATTATAATCTAGAAGTTAAAAAGAACAGGAGAATATATTTGCAATTGATACTAATTTGTTTGATGTATTTCTTTGGGGCAATGATGATAGATGAAAGAAATCGGACTTCAAATATCCTTTTGGTACATAGGAGGTCACACTCTTGATTGAATACACCTTTTGTTTGAGCCTTAACTTATTTTCCTTCGCAATTCATAATCTACTTATCTTTTTTGAATCAAATTTCTTTTAATCAGCACATATTTATTTACCTTTTTTATTGGAGTTTTTTTAGGGGATAATTATTGTGTGAGCTTACTTTATGCTTTGTTTGATTTTAATATTTCTGCTACTAAGTTAACTTTTTTTTGTCGATTAATGTATTAATGATTGACAATTTTGTAAGGGTTACTTTGTCGTCACACTTATTTAAGTCATTTTAGTTTATTTCGGCTTAATGGTAAACTGTTCTAATTGTTCAGTCTTAGCTCAGTTGAAATGCTCGAGTAGTTCTTGAAATCTGCCAAATTGCAATTAGGCCCTTGATCTCTCACTTAAACACAGTGATCTAATTATCTCTTAAACACTGATTCTTGCAATTCCACTGCTTGATGTGTTTTCCATCAAAAGCATCAAAAGCCTCTGTTCATTTGGCAGTTTATTTGGTCAGTTCCTAATAGAGAAAGGGAGCCTAAAAATGAAATTTGAACCAAATAGTAGATTAAGACAGTGATGTGTTACTCTTTGTAATCAGTTTAGGATTACAATTCCATTGCTTGATGTGTTTTCCATCAAAAGCCTCTGTTCATTTAGTAGTTTATTCAGTCAGTTCCTAGCAGAGAAAAGGAGCCCGGAAATGAAATTTGAACCAAATAGTAGATTAAGACAATGATGTGTTACTCTTTGTAATCAGTTTAGGATTAAGCACATACTAAGTATAAAAGTTGACCTCAACTTTGATTTCATCTTACTATGGTAATTTAATGCCTGAGAGTTTGTTTCTCTTAAGCTATCATCTAAGAACAGTAACAAGTTTGAAAAAAACTGAACTCGAGGGCCATATCTAATAGAAGAATTTGCAAATCATTAATGTCGTTCATGCATGATTGCAGAAGAGTGATGGTGATATGCACTAAATATGATATTTGAGCTTCTAACTTTGTTGAACATTTCCTCAGAAGTTTCATTAGGGCAAAATTATGCTTAAACAAGGTAGAATAAATTGCTTATGCATGCCGAATTCTCAAAGTTTTCTTTGGAGAACTAAACCTCATGTGAGAACATAATATAGTATTTTCTAGGAGAAACCATAGGATCGCACAATACTGCTTCTCCACAAAACTTACCAATTTCACTGGCTACAAGCAAGGTATATCATTTATGTTCTGAAAGCTACTCTTGCACTTCTCTTATGGACCTGTTCCGAGCACTCAGAAGAGCAACCACTCGCTACTCTTTCTCCGGCAAAACGACAACATTTTCTTCTTCGTCGTCACCTATGGCCGCCGCTTCGTCCATTCATCCAGGCTATTTGGCTGGTTTTCAAATGCTGATGTATTACGAAAGTTCTCATCTTGCCTTTCCCTCCTTATCCCCCCATTCTTCTCTTTATTGCAAATATTGATTTTGTGCTCCAATTTTTAGTTTTGGTTATTTATCTAGGTTATTTGGTTGGTTTTCATATGCTGATTTATATTGATTTTCTGCTTCAATTTTTAGTTTGTATCTTCAAACTACTACAATTTTGCGAAATCAAAAAGGTATTTGCGAAATCAAACTACTACAATTTTGCGAAATCAAACTACTACAATTTTTAGTTTGTATCTTCAATTTTCAAGCTACTACAATTGTCTTGGCGAACTTCAGTTTGTATCTTCTTCTTCCTTTTTACAGTTAAATTCTTTCTATAAATTTCAGCCATGTATGGAGGACCATTTAAAGATCTTTGTGAGGAATCTAAAGTAGGAATTACATGTGTAATACTTTCTCCTTTGGATTTTTCTGATTCAGAACTTAACTCTGAGGCACAATGGTGAATATCTTTCAAAATATCCAAAAGAGAAAACTTGGGTTCAAGAATTTTATAAGCTTTACAATATTTGTTCTCCACTTCCTGGATATAGCCTCTAGGCTAGGCATATGAAAACCCATATAATCAAACGCAGAAGGATTACGTGTCAACAAAAGTTTAATGGCTCCCGAAGTTCTCACTGCTTTGCTTATGTGGATCCTTGCTTAATATCTAAGCAGTTTCAGCATGTAGAGATTAAAAAACAATTGTTTCTAACTGAATCGGCTCTATTTGTTTGTAATGATCTTTGCAAAATAGTTTTCTTCTGCAGATTTTTTTTGGTGTAAGTTCCTTATTAAGTTTTTATTAATCGGCTCGCAGTTGTTTTTTTTTTTTTTTTAAGTTTTGTTTGTGTCTCTTGCAAGATGGTACCTTGATATTTCATTTTATTTGTTTACTCTGAGTACGATTGAGTTAAAGGAAGTCTGTTTACACTACACATTTTATTTTTTTTCCTTTACCTTACATATTGAGAGGAAAAGATATGTTGCTTCTTTGTTTGTTGCCATGGTGAAACTAATTGTCCTCTTTCGACGCTGTTCTAGTTTACATTTACACTCTCTACACTTTTTTGCTACTATGGTGATTGATAGGTAGTTTTATACAGTTTTTTTTTTTTTTAATTTTTGCTTGACTTAAATGTAAGATCTTGATATTACAAAGAGCCCTGTAATGACACTCTTTTTTTAATATTCTATGTATATTTTGTCCCTCCTTTTTTATTCTTTGGTTCTTTATTCACCTCCTGCCTCTTCCTATGTGAGTTTAAAGGTTATTGGATATTTATAATGGAGCATATTTGGTTCTGAAGAAAGGTATATTAGGCTTTACCTGTGTGTACGAGTCTTCAATGATCAGGGCAGTTTGAGCAGACTATATTAAGTAGACCCACTTAATTCTACCTTTTATATACAGCGAATATCTTCATGCAATTCAGAATTATGAATTTTGAATTCCAATTCCAGAATTCAGCCATGCCATTCGGAATTCCATGAAGAATGTGAAGCGGTAATGACCTTCCCCTTGAATGTCAGATGGTTGCGATGATCAAGAGAGATGCGGACCTTCTTGGTTGGTGATGGGTGTACTTTGGATGGCCTATTCTTTAGGCAACCAGTTGCTCTTATTTGTATTCGGAATACTGTCGATGTGCATGTGGGTTCTTATGTAGTTAGCAATTAATGCCTAGGGGAAGTCTGAGCAAAGTTTTTTTGTTTTTCCTATGTTCTTCATGTAATTCCGAATTGCCTAGCTGAATTCTGAATTCCCATGCTATAATAGCCTTCTTCTTGAATGTCAAATGGTTGCAGTAATTAAGGAAGGCCCGACTTTCTTGGGTGGTCATGGGGTGATGGGTGTACTTTGGACGGCTTGCTCTATAGGCAGCCAGTTGCTCTTATTTGTACTTGGAATACTTTCGGTGTGCATGTGGGTTCTCATGCAGTTAATGCTACTAGCCAAGCCGGCCTCGGCGCCAAACTAATAATGTTTTATGACTAGGAGACTGTGAGCAAGGTATATTTATTTTTTCCTCATGGATTTCTGAATTGTCTAGCTGAATTCTTAATTATCTACCTGAATTCTGATTTATCTTATTCCTCATGGAATTCTGAATTGCCTAGCTAAATTCTTAATTACCTAGCTGAATTCTAATTTATCTAGCTAAATTCTGGTGTGTGAAAATCACATAAAACTCCTTTTGTATGCCTTCTCTGAAGTGCCTAGCTGAATTCCGAAATGCCTAGCAGTATTCTGAAATCGGAATTCATAATTCTAAATTGTATCGATTAACCCAAACATTTTTAGATTTGCCAATCTTTGCTTTGGTCAACTGGTGATTTTTCTATGCATACCAGTTTTTGCCGGAATCTAACTGGTCCATCCATTTTTTTAGGGCCTTCTTTGCATACTTGAGAACTTTGGCAATTTTTTTTTATAATGTAATGCAATTATGGCAATTTGTGTTGCTGTTTATTGTTTCTAACCTGCACCACAGTTCTATCGGCTCCTTTAATGTTGCCTTGGAACAAGTAGAAGTTTGGATGGCCTACTATAGGCAACCACTTCCTATTGTTCTTATCAATGGTGGCTATTGGTTATGTACTTATTTGTGGGGGACTGCAGCTATGTGTCTCCGGCTATGGTTCTGGTTGCGCATTAGTCATTCTCAGTAATCCGCTGCTCCAAATACTATGTATTTATGACAAGCATTGCCAATCCAACTTTCTTATTGCAGATTTTAGGTGTAATCATATTGAGATCATTGCAAAATGATTTTGGAAATCATATCGAGATCACCTCAAGATTAGGCATGGTGTTCCTTCGTCTATAAAACCGACCTGGTATAAAACAGCTTGAAAATATTTTTGATAAGAACCATGGCCAAAATACCCTAAATTTTATTTGGGAGGTACAGGGCTTCTTTATTTTCTTTTCACATTATTTTGAATCTCTCCTTACTTTGTAATTGTCCTTTATGTACTTAGTTTTTATGGATACGTAACTCTTAGCTTTTTGAATTTTTGTATGTTATTTAGTAATAAGTTTTTCCTGTGATCTACTTTGTTCTTCATTAAATTATCTTGATTATTCTTAGGTTCATGTGATTGTAGTTATCAAACAGTTTGTATAAAAAACTTATCAAATAGTTTGCTTATTTTGATTAGAAGAGAAATTTTGTTTTATTTGTTATTTTGATTGCTTAAGATATTCAATCATTAAATTTTAGAAGAGAACTTTTGTTTTATTTGTGGTTTTTGTTTTATTTGTGAGTTTAGAACCATTTTACTTGGTTGCCTTTCGACTGATCGATTAGCTATCATTTCGCTTTTGTCCCAGTCCTTTAATGCATTGTGATTTTCCCAATATTACTTGATTTTCTTGATTTCTTTATGCTCCTGTTCATTTTCTTCCTCTTCTTGAGCAAAGTGTGAAAATATTACCTTGGAACAAGCATGTGGGATTGCATGCTTTTTGCATATTTCCATACTTCTTTTTTCGACAGTGATGACTCAGAGGGTAAAAGAAAAAAGAGGCGAGGCCGGTCTACATACTCAACTCATTTGCTCTTAGGCCAAAAATGAATGAGAAGGAATAGGCTTCATTCCAGGTTTTTCTATTGCTGCTATTCTATAAGTTATTTTCCTACTCTCGACTTATACTGTCTTGATATTTTTTCCCTTTTCCCTTTCAATCCACAAAAATTTATTTAGATTTATGTTTGTAATACCCTTTTTCTTTAATTAATACTAATTTCTTGAATGTATTTTTTTGGGGCAATTATGATAGATGAAAGAAAAGGAATAGCTTAGGAAGGGATAATACCTACGCAACTGGCTTCAATTGTCCTCTAGGTCCATAAAGAGACCTATTTTCCTCCTCTCGACTCATGATCTGCTGATATTTTTCAAGACATTTTTCTTTTAGACGGCCCGTATTTATTTAGATCTATAGTTGTAGTTTTTTTCTGTAATTACTGTGTAAGCTATTTTTCCATTTAAATTTTCCTCCAGTTGATAATTGGGTCTGCTTTTAGTGAGGCGTATACATACTTAGATAGAATAATACATAAGGGTACTAATTCATTTTACGTTATGCTTTGTTTGATGTCAATATTCCTGCTATGGAGTTAACATTGTAAATAAAATTTTAAATAAATCATAATGATCTAGAAGCTAGAAAGATAGGGGAATATATTTGTTTTCGCTATTCGGTTCCCTGATACTCTATAATTATACCTACATCTATGCAGAGAGAGCTCAAGAGAGTGAATTTTATAATTTTAAATTTTAAATTTTATATAAATTTTAATTTTAACTTATATATAATTTTATTTATAAATATATATTTATTTATTATATATAATTTTATATTAAATTTTTTGAGGTTTAAAATTTTAAATTAGATTTAAAAAATTAAAAAATTAAAAAATTTTGTTAAAAATATTTTAAAAATTGCGTGAATTTCCCGCTGCGAAGCGCGGGCCTTCACTAGTGGAATAGAATTGTGAGACACACAGGAGTTAATATCTTGGAACGGTGAGTTAATTAGTTAAGTGCAGGGGAGGAGGTAGAAGTGAAAGCTTTCCAATATGGCCAATTTTGATAAAATCAGTTCCAATGCGAATTCGGATGCAGATATGCGTTAGATACTTAATTTTTATTACCATGTCTGCTTAAAATAGATTGAAATTTAGATATGAGCCGAATTTGTATTTAAACATAATTTGAATAATAATATATATTAATATGCATACACAAATATGGGCTAAAATTAGCGCAAATAACATACACACTGTAATTAAAGATTCACACTTGTATTCATACATTGTATACCTATATTTTATTTAATAAATTTTTTAATATTTTAATAAATATAAATATAATTTTAATATAAAATTTATCGCAAAATAAATAAAAAATACGATAAAAATTATTTTATCTCTCTACGAGACTACGATATATATTAACATCTATTTTATTTTTTAGGAGTGAAAGTGGTCGAATATTGTCGGATATTTTAAAAAATCATATTCATATTCATTTTTTTTCCTCAAATTCAAATTTGAATACAAATATGTATGGAATACTATATTTTTACATCCATATTGGCATTCTATGGATCGCAAATTTATTCTTACCACTCTCAACTGAGGAGGTTTATTTCACGGCGTTTGGGTTCTATATCCCGGAGCTATCCAATCCTGTACAGTCCCAAGGATTCATATGGGATTCGGTTGTCCTGCCCTATAGGGTATATTTTGTTCATGAATGGAATAGAAATGGGAAATAAAATTAAATTGATTGGAATCGACAAAACATATAAAAATGTTTGATTTATTATTACAATGAAAATAAGCATGAATAATTACAACAATAGAAGTGAGTTTGAAGAGACTTTTGGTTAAGAAAGAAGTCAGTGATGAAGGAAAATGAAGGAAAGGTATTTGTGAGAGAGAATTTTAAGTAATTTACTATGGAATAAACCAATTTGGAATTCACAGCCTGTAGTATCTTTGTCTTCTTGAGTTGGTAAAGGCTAGGATTGTCATTTAGGTTGTGGATAGGAATGCCACCTACCCCCTCCATGCTTATCAACTTATTTATCTGAGGGTGGCACTTCTCTAATTAATTTTCTTTCTCTCTCTCTAGTTTGAAGTGAAGAGCCGTACGTGGAGGAGCTCTCGGGTGGAGTCAGATCGTCGCCGACGTCGCGCCGTAGTGCCGTTCGAGCGTGCGTTCGTCGTGTTAGTGCCGTGGGGAGGCCGGGCGAGCTTGTGGTTCTGCTTCTATCGACTTCTCGCCGTGGTTGGACGCGCTTTCGAGGTGGGTTAATGATATGCTTACCGGAATTTTCGGATTTCCTCCTAAGTCTAGTTGTTGTCAGCATGTGTTTTTAGCTTCATTCAGCATGTTTAGTAGCTCGATTCTTTGATTTTGCATGATTAAAAATCTGAATTGGAGCCTAGAATATTAGCTAAATTATACATGTTGGACTTGAAATTGACTTAGGAGAAAACTGCCGATTCTACACCGTCATAGTATGAAACTACCAGATTTAGCTTTAGAAGCCGTAGTTTGTTAGTATCGCCGCAGTTTGTGGGCGGTGGATACCCAGAATAGTGTAAAATAATTTTACGCTCGTGCTGAGATGTCGAGCTTATTTTTACAGTACTGTTCAGACTGTTCCAGATTGTCGGGTACCGACTATTTTTGCATCAAATTGTGCTGAGGGTACGTGTGTTTTGGTTGTTAGACCAGTTAGACCCTGTTTACTTGACTATAACCTGTGAAAGCCTGATTGAGCTCGACAAAGATACACTTGCATACTCGGTTGGGTAGCGCCCACGAGTGCCACTCCGGAGTTGGACTTTGTGCTATTGCGTTGGTGTCGTTTAGTCCTGGTTGGACTTGCTCTCCACGGACTGCTTAGTATGGAGGTAGTGATATAGCTTCGACAGGCAGAACGAGTGTGTTCACAGTCCCTGGGATGGGTATGTTTACAGTCCCTAGTGAGATTGTGTCAGGATTTTCATTGTTCTACAGATTGTTGGTGTTAGACCGAGATAGTATAGGTGCATACAGCTGTAGATTTATTCCAGCTTTTTTACTATACTTGTTTACATCTGTAGACTTAGCGGGTGAGCCGTTAAGGTCGGTAGCGGTACGCACTGAGGACCACTTCTTTTTGTAGTAGTTCTCACGCCCAGTTGTTGGAATCTTTTTTAGAACCTTCTGCTTCGGCTGCTGCTGCTACTGAGTCTGATCGTGGAAAGGGTGTTGCGGGTTAGAGCCCTTCTTGACGAGTTGCTGAGCTAAAGGAAGACCAGCTATAGGTAGTTGTAGTTTTTGAGTTCATATACATACTTTTGTTGTAACTCGCTGGAGCGAGTATGTTGTTTTACCTGGATGTATGTATGTATGTATAGTTAACTTCTGTTTTTATATACTTCATTTCTTTTAGCAGCTCTATACTACTGGTTGTAGTATTGTATGTTTACAGGTACAGCTATCGCTTCGTATACAGGAAAAATTTCTTTGTATACAGCGAATTTGTCGGCGTGCCCGAGGAAACGAGTAATCCGGGGCGTGACAGATTAAGCCGGATTGGACCATTCTTATTCTAGAGTGAAATGAAAATCGAAATTTGATTTCTGTAAAATAAACAAAAACGATCAAAGCTAATGAATCTCATTCTGATTCCATTGTCTAACATAAATGAACCAAACAAGCCCTTAATCTAGGAGGTAGTTTATGATGTAGCAGTTATGCTACATCATCTACAACTAGCTAATCATATCTTCTTTTTTCAGAAAAAAAAAGTATAATAAAAATATTTTTCTAAAAATTATGATGAGTGGGTTAATCCCAAGAGAACAATTTGATTGGCTGAGAACACTACGTCAACAATGTGGCTACTACATTTTAGACTTTTTTCTTAATTAAGAGGTGTCTATTGATCACTCGTGCTATTCATAATTAAGAAGTTCTAACTAGTACTCTCGGGGCTTTTAAATTTTTTTTATTACTTTTAGGGAAAATTGTATGAAGAACCTCTAAACGTTAGCTCTTCTATAGATAGGTGCATGAACTTTCAACTTTGGTAATTAAACCATTTAAATTTTATTAAATAGTTCAATAAATCTCTTTCTTCGATTAAATTTATTAATTACTCAATTACAAATCTTCAAAACACACAAAAAAATATTTTTTACATTCTAACATTTTTTAAAAAAGGCAACAAAACCTAAATTTCCGTTCAGCCTATTCTGCAAATGTTATGCTTAATTATCAAAATTAGAAAAGAAGAAATAAATTTCTTTATAATTTATAGCCTTACTAGATTGTGTGCGTGACATTCAATCATAACAGCTGTATATTAGCAAGTTCACTTTAGAAGAGGGATTTATTGAATTATTTGATAATGTTTAGAGAATATGATTGTCAAAAGTATATTTCGTGTCAAAAGTTTAGGAGGTCTCTGTATATTTTACCCTTACATTTATTTCGATTATGTCCATATTCCTTGAATTCTGATCTTACCCTAACAACGAACATAATATTGATAGTATTAATATGGTTTCAATGATTTAAAACTTTATTTTAGTCTATGGGCTTCCTAGATAGCCCAACATCCTATAAGCCTTATTCGGGAGTTCGTGCTTAAGTTTCAACTTGTGAGATTAGTCACTAAAGGCTAATAAGTATTGTATTTTTATACTCCATTCTCAAGTTAGTTTGTTAAGAGATAATGAGAATAATGCTTTTGTCAAAACACCTGCATGTGCGCACAAGCTGAGCTAGGCGGTCGGCGGTGCATGCACGCGGTCTAGGCTACCGGATTCACTTCAATTTTATTTTATTTTATTTTTTGGGATTTCGTATTTTACTGGATTTCGTAGTTTACTTAATCATTATCTTACCTCGGTAAGATCCCTTTGGGATACCTGTATCTTACCTTACCTCGGTAAACCTCTGGCTCTCGTATGTAAGTAGGAGACAGTGCATTTTGGAGAAGATGGTTAACTAAGATTTTTACTAAGTGCTCCCTCCTTTTGTTCTTTACGCTTAATTTTATTTTGCTAGATCTCTAAAAACTTGTTGGGTTCCTTGCACCACCCTGTCTGATGACATTGCGACGGGGTGGACGGTGATCGTTGTATCGTTAGGAATGATTATAAGAGCCTCGCACATGGAAAGACAATCTCTATTTTAGGACAGTGCTTAGCACGCATCAATTCACAAGTCTTATCTATTTTTTCTTTCTTTATAATATTTAGTTACTAGTAGGGACGAAACCAGGATTCAGTCATGAGGGGGGCCAACATATGTACAAATAAAAATTTTAGTAGATAAATAAGATTTTAACTACTCAAATTTTTAATAAAAAATTAGTGATTAGATAATTAATGTTAAAAAATATTAAATTTATTTATTTAATTTACACTCGCTTAGCTTCTAATTATCTTATTTTCATTATTCCATTCAAATAAATTAAGAATTTTACTAAATCTAATAGTAAGTTAGTTAGAATTTAATTTTTTTAATTTTTGTTAATAAAATAATAACAACCAATGACTAATATCTAACAGAGTTATTAAATTTAGCATACTATTTTATTTAGTTAAATAAATTAGCTCATCAAAAATACTTAAAAAGTGAAGAATGTATAAATAAAATATTTAAAGTTGAAAGGACTTGTTGACGCCAATAAAATGCCATGTGGAAAATTGGCGCTTGGCTCGTCAGGGATTCTAAAACTTGACATGTGGTGCGTCGGGAGCACAAAGTAAATCACAATATAACTGCAAGCGGTTTGAGCAGTTAGGATCGGTTTGTAGTGGCCCACAAAATTAGGGAAGTAGCCGATCGTGTACATAACCGAATAACAATGCACGAAGTATAAATAGGCGAGTAACGCCTCGAAGAGAGGTCTTTTCCCAGCGAACAGAAGACCATTTTTTCTATTTCCACGCATTTTTCTTGCTTTTCTAGGAGTAGTCTATCTATAATTTTCTTTTCCTGCATTTACTGTCTTTCCTAGGGGTAGTCTTTAGTTTAGATTTCTAGAGTCTGAATGCCTTATAGGCACATTCTTTCTTGTACGAATTTTCTATTTTAAGTTTTAATATATAAAGACCATTCGGCTCGTCAGCCGATCTAAAACCACTATGCAATATCCTATTCGGTTCATTCAGCCGAATTGATTCCGCAGTAGAGAGTTTCGAACTTGGCTGATCCGATCCCTCATCAGCCGAATCGCTTGATCAGTCGAAGGGCGCATACTTCGAGGGTCACCGCGTACAGCCGTATCTAATCCTAGCACGCATCCCAAAGGAGATCTTTGACCGGGTCAACGGTTGGAGAATTCGGTTCATAATAATTTTTGGCACGCCCAGTGGGACACTTTTAGGTAAATTTATTTAATTGCAAAAACAATGGCTGATGATAATGCCATGAGTTTTCATAATCGGGTCGTTTCTCGCAATTCTGGAAACGACCAAGCCAGTAATTCCGAGAATGCGGTAGAGCGTCAAGCAGTCTTGCCAGTCGAAGGTGACACTAGTGGTCAATAAGATCAGCAAGAGCCAAGTTTGGCTCAGGCGCTCGAGCGGATGACGCGGGTCCTACAAGTCTTGGACCAAAATAGTCACAGATGCACTGCTCGTTTAGATGTAGTGTTAGTCGCAATCACGGCTTCTAATGAGAACATTGCTCGAATCGGGCAGTTATTAGCACGAAATAAGCAACCTACCGTAGGTCTACAAGAACCTATGGTTACACCGGTGTTACAAAATCCTATGACGCCGATGAACGCTCAGCTTCAGCACCAAGGGGCATCTTTCCAGGCTGTCTATAGACCGGCTACTTTAAATGCCGGCCAACAACCAGAAATAGCATCGGGATTACCTCCTCTGCCACCATTGGCGATATATCAACCCCAAAATGCGAGGATTAGAGCTGGGGGGCAAACCCCTAATGCTATGCAGGGAGCGAATCCTGTAATACAGAATTATGGACTTTCTCCATGGCTGAATCCGGCTCAAGCACAAGCTCCGATTCCCATACAAGGGAATAAAATGAGCTATATGCTCAGATCGAGGAAGCCATTTGTTATACCTTTGGAGTAGAGGCCAAGCTGGCAATGCGACCTATGTTTTGGTCCCTTTATCCCGCGAATATAGATGCAGAACATTCTTACCCGGCACATTGGAAAATGCTGAAGTTTGATAAATTTTTCGGCAACGAAACCGAAAATACTATTAAACATGTCACACGATTTACGGCCCAATGTAGAGAGACCGCAGCAGATCCATTTCTAAAACTCAGATTATTTAACACTTCGTTAACCAAGATTATATTTACTTGGTATACGAGTCTACCAGCCAATTTCGTCTGAGATTGGGACGAATTGGAAAGAAAGTTTCATGAACAATTTTATAGATCAGAACAAGAGCTTTCAGTTGTTGATCTAGCTCAGTTTCGACAAAAGTCAGGAGAATCGGTTGAAAAATATTTAAACTGATTTAAAACGGCAAGGAGCCTTTGTTTGTTAGAATGCCAGAGTCAGAATTTGCCAAGATGGCATTCAATGATCTACATTTTAAGATTAAAGACCATTTTGAGGATAAATACTTTCTAAATCTATTTGATTTGGGAGTTCGAGTTGCTCAATACGGGCAATTTAGAAAAGAGAATAATGAAGATCGGCCTAGGTGGAGCGGAAATAAAGATTGGAATAAGGGAAAGGAAAGGAGAAAAATATCTCCTTTGTTGAAGAATCCTCGGCTCAAGATGAGCCGAATGAGTCTGATGAAACAGAGGATTCAGCTGATGAAGCCGAAATATACGCTGCCGAGATAGTAAAAAATCGTTAGCTATATAAATGCGCCTTGCTCAGGCCAGCCAAAACTAGCAAAGTGAAAGCACGAGTGTCGACATACACTTATTCTTTTGATGTCTCGAAAACCGATTTAATTTTTGATCGGTTATTAAAAGATGAAAGAATTCAACTCCAAGAGGGTCAAACGATACCCCCTGGAGAAGAATTAAAAAGAAGAAGATATTGTAAATAGCACCATTCATGGAGCCATAGGACGAACGATTGTACTACCTTTAAAAGGCAAATTCAAAAGAAAATAAATGAAGGTCGGCTCATATTTGCCGACCAGAAAAATAAAACTATGGAAGTTAATAAAAATCCATTTCCTTCGCAGGTTAACATGGTGGATATTAAGAGGAAAGCTTCTGTGGATAGGAAGACGGAGGACGATATCGTTTACACCAAGAGGATATTACGGCTATGCATACGATATAAGGCCGAAATGACAAGGCGAGACTGGGAGGCGATTATCCATGAAAAGAAGTTGTACGGGAAAAGGAAAGAATTCATGGCATTTCTCGATGAGTGGGCAGACATACCCCAGGCGGAGAAAAACTCGAAAGATGGTTCAGAAGAAGGTTCCAATGATTCCGAATAGGAGATTGATTCCGTAAAAGACAAAAGACACCTAGTAATGCAAAAGGTCTTAAATGATTATTATAACAGACGAAACGAGGATCGCAATAGCCGAATGAGTTATCCCGAAAAACCATTCGGCTCTCATCAAAGATTCCCAGGATATTAGCCAAATTAGCAACATCAAGCCAGGCCGAGAGCTGAACCTGAATTTGAAGGAATGTCCGAGGGTGACATGGAGTTCCTCGGTCGAAGGTTAGTTAATGAACTTGGTATCCAACCCTGGCCGAGACCATGGGAGAGAAGAGAAATCCTGAGGGACCACCTCAGGACAGTAAAAGTACCATCAAATGTTCCAATTGATTAATGGCACATAGCAAAAGTATCGGCCAAATGGTATGGGCTGATGTTAACAAAAACCCATAAGCGTTGGCAGCAAAGGCTACAAGCTGAAGCAAGATAACACTGGAAAGAAGCGAAGGGGATGAAACCGAATATATGGAGGCGACCTTATGAGGCATAGCTGTAAGATATCGGACTTCTAAAACTATTAAGTTACGGTGTACATTCGATTGGAGAGCTATTTGAATGGTTCCGGTGAAGTTCGGTGAAGTTCGGGAGCTATCGGGCGTTTCGGTGCACATAGGCGCGGAAACGGAACCCGAAAGGCTAAATTGGGCCGTGAGCTAAATCCGGCATTAGCGAGGATGGAAAGATGATGAAAACATGTTTGAAAACATGTTTGGAGAGTCTCGGTTCGATTTGAGACGAATCGGAGGTCAAACGAACGAAAACGGGCGAAAACGGAGCGAAAACGGACGAAGCTGAAAATTGGCTAAGTCTGGGCTGGAGGTCTCTCTGGGACCGGTCCCAGGTAGAGAGACCGGTCTCTCAGAGACCGGTCCCTCATGCAGAGACCGGTCCCCGAACCCCGAAAATGCCCAGTTCGGGCTGTTGCAAGAAGAGACTTGTTGGGGGGTTTTTATGCAATTGTTGCATGGGTTAAGTGTATAGAGAGGGTTGGAACCTCTCTCTCTCTCTTTCCCTCACCCGTTTAGCCCCAAACGTGCCCCTCTCTCTCTCTAAACGAAATAGAAGAGAAGAAGAAGAAGAAGAAGGAGAAGAGGAAGAAGAAGAAGAAGAAGAAGAAGAGGAAGAGCTTTCCATCTTCTTCATTCCTTCCTTGTGCTTGGAGAGGCTTTAGGAGGTAAGCTTCTTGGAAGCTCTTTAATGGTGATTTCTTAGGGTTTGGTTAATACACTCTAAGAATGGTTTAGATGGAATCCTAGCATGCTTATGAGTAGATTAATGCATGAATCGGAGATCGATTTGGGGTATTTTGCCGTAGTCGCAAACTAGGGCTCAAAAATGGGATTTTTGTAAATAGATGGGTTTGATCTCATTTAACCCTCTGTAAACCTAATTGGGGGTATAACGAACGCGTTGGTGCGCTCGGTTCGACAATCCGACGAGCGTACGCGAAGTTATTAACGAAACAGTCTGTTTTGGTACAGATAGCCGCAGCACGCGAGATAAGCCTCCAAAAATCATGAAAGCGGATCGGGAGCATCGTGGTGTCGTGGAATAAACTCCAGAATAGACGGATCGCGGATTGGTGGCCGTTCGGGTGGTCGCGCAAGAGTTCGAGCCGAACCGGGTCACGGGTGCCGCGGGAGGCCGATTGCAAGTGTCGACGAGCAATCGGAACGCGAGTTAAGGTGGGTTGTGTTTACCGAAGCGACTAGGTCGCCCTTTATGTCTAAGATGATTAAGAATCCACGTTGATGCATATGAATGTAAATGAGGCATATAGATGATGCATATAAATGTAAATAATGCATGTTAATAATATGATGCAAATGCTAAGTAGATCCATGTAAAATGATATGATATAGAATACATGCTAGTGATAATGCAAGTGATATGTATGTGTGCATTGGAATGTATGCTAGGTGCATGTAACATCATGTGAGCATGTTAGATAAGATGCATGTGCATATGGACTCGATATGACAAATAGGATATCAAGTAGATCGAGTGGCATTAACCTAGTGTTAATAAACATAGGTCGAACATAGATGACATTGAACCTAGTGTTGTTGAACCTAGGATAAATAACGAGTGGCATCTAACCTAGTGTTAAAGAACATAGGTTGAGTATGAACCTAGAGTCGGGATCTAGGTGTGTGGCATCTAACCTAGTGTTAAAGAACATAGGTTGAGAACTGAACCTAGAGTTAAGGTAAACCTAGGTTGTGAAATTGAGGCATTAGACCTAGAGTCAGTTGGACCTAGGGTGGAAAGTGCATTGGACCTAGATAGGTCAATAGTATAGGGTTGGATATGGACCCTTGACTTGTGAAGTCGATTCCGGAATCCCAGTACTTGTGAACTCAATAGTTCTTGGACCGCGGGTGTATGCGGCGATGTTCCTCTCCCACCGGAAAGAACTTTGAGGATTATGACTAAGCAAGAACAAAGAGCGCTAGGGTGTACGGCATGTTCCTCTCCCTATCGGGGATCTTGGCTATGGGTGTACGCGGCTATGTTTCCTCTCCCACTAGCGGATCCCTGACCACGGTGCACGGACCTTCGGGCGGACCGTTGGGCGATGTGGTTCTTGGCTTGCAGGCTGAGGTGCATGCGACAGGATCCTTCACCTCGAGCCGGGCAGAGCGCGGATTATCCGCTGTTGATTGACTCGAGGCCGAGTCGGGTGGCTAGCTGGAATAAGGTAGATAGAACCTTGAGGGCTAGTGGTAAATGTGATAACCTAAGGTAGTGGAAACCTTAGAGTTGGATGACATGAGCTAAGATTAGCGAGATTGATTGTAGAATCAATAATTCTACTAGTTGTTGCAGATATTCATGTTGCATATATCCCTGTTGCATATAGCATGACATTATTGCAGTTGCGAGGCAAAGCAAGGTAAAGTTAGTTGCATGTTTACGATATATATATCTATCTGTTTATTGGACTAACTTGTATTTGCCTCCCTTAGACCTGTTGGTCGAGCTCCTCCCTTGGGTGGCCGTACCCACTGGGAACCATGGAGTTGGTTCTCACCCCACGTTGTTTTGGGGTTTTACAGGTTCGCACGTGAGCGGCGCGGCGGCGCGAGGCAAGGGCGTAGCTCCATAGATAGCGCCCTACCCCCAGAGACCAGAGCTAGCAGTACCCCGTCGACATAGCTTAGGGGTATAGAAAATGAAAGGAATAAAATGTATTAAACTTGTAATAACTTAGTTGCTTTGGAAGTTGAATGTAATATAGAGTGTGATGTAAGTAAATGAATCCAATGTGAATGTTGTAATAACATAGGATGTGTTTATGTTGTTTGATACTTCCTTACGCAATCATGATTGATATCTGTTCCTGGTTGGAACCATTGTAATGTACCTTGTTTGGATTGCGACGCCTAGAACGTACAGGGGAGACTCTGTCCGCGTACAGGGGAAACCCCGGTCCGTTCGGCGGTCTGTCGGCGTGCCCGAACCGGACCAAATTGGGAGCGGTCTCGGGGCGTGACAATAGCCGTCTTTTCGGTTCATGAAGAATGATCATGAGGCTGGTGGTTCGACACCCGTACCTTGGTTGAAGTCTAAAATTGAATGGCCACTCCTGGCTGAGCCAGAAAAAAAAAAGCAACTCGGAAGGAGTTGGAAGAAAAAATAGCTTATTTGGAGACCATAATCAAACGAGACAGATGGCCTCCTAAGGAGAGAGAGAGGCACGTATGGAGAGCGATTCCTTAGCCGAGACGGCAAAGGAATCAGAAGAGAAAAAACAAAAAATACAAAAAAAATCGGCTGATGAAGATTTGGCCGATGTAAATATGGTATACACTCTACCTCAATCATTTAAGGTAGAGTCAGTTGAATATGAAGAGACAATCTATGATGGAGAAGAGCTCACTGTAGCTCATGTCACGCCCCGAGACCCACTACCAATTTGGTCCGGATCGTGCGTGTCGAACAGACGCCGAACGGACAAGACCTCGCCTGTCCGCCCAAGGCTACACAACGAGATCATGTACAACAAGTTCCCAGAAAATCACTTGAATACATACATGATCATACAACAACAACGAGAGCACAACCAGTGCTAAGCAATCAAGAGCAAGCATCACGAGTAAAGTACATACAAGTGAAATAAAAGAGAGATACTTATCTATTACATTCATGCAACTTTAATACATTTGATTACATTTAAACTTCCAAAATATACACAGAGTTTACATTCTTTACTTCACCTCACCCTATACATCATCTACTCTCAAGTACAAAAGGGTGACTACTAATGCAAATAGGAGCATCTACTACCTCTAGGGTGCTAAGCCCTTACCATGATTCTCGCCGAGTGTACTCGAGCTCGGTCCTGCAACAAAGTGGGGTGAGAACTACGAATAGTTCCCAGTGGGTTCGACCGCCGACTCCGTCGATCTCCCTACTAGGTCTAAGCAGGCATAGATAGATAACTGGAAAGCGATAACAATAAGGAGAATGTAAATATTCTACCATGCCTTAAATCCAATATAATGAATGCATGCAACTCATAGTAAAGGCTAACTACCATACTACTATGTTCAACAATAAAGCTATTCATTAGATTACCCAATCTCTCAGCTAACCCGAAGGCTCGCTCTCAATCTCACGTTTTTAAGTCTCATAGGGGAGGAGTCTCACTGCTCAACTACCCCCAAGACCGCCTGCGGACAGCTAACGGCTATCTAGGCAGCACACGACGACTGCCCCTCAAGTGTCTAAACTCCGGAGTGCACAGCCTGTGTGGACCCACCACAACAAGGGCAAACAGGCTATGTGAGCACGATCCAATCCTTGTGAACCAGGGATACCCTTCCATCTAGGGTTATCATCATCATGGAATCAACGTTTTCTTGTACTCAATCTCATAGTGTTTCAACTACACTAAGGTTCCCAAGCCACTCGTTCATGTGTTCAACATTAACTAGATGCCACTCGTTCTCATTACATGTTTCCAATACACTAGTTTACACTTTACTACGTTTTCATCTACATAAGGCACAATCACTAGGTTATCATTTACCTAGATTCCAATCCATCATATCATCTCATATAGGGTTCTTAGCCACATCACACTAACCTCATGCATACTAGATTTAAGTACAAAACCAATGAAGCTACTACTAGCATGCAAGAATAAACACAAGCATCTAAACCCTATATGTATCATGCTTAATATGCAATATAGTGAACAGTAAACTTAGACATAGGGAGCAGCTCAACTGCTTCGGGATGGTCACCACCCACCTGTTGGCGATGCTACGCAGTAGGAGACCCAATTTCATGATCACTCGTCGCCGCCTCGACCTCTCGAGCGGAAACGAAGCCAAAACACCTTTCGCTTGGCGATATCTCCGCACCAACTCGACGAATAGTCGAACCGTCTTCGCCGACGCGTTTAGATACCTAGCAATTAGGTTTATGACCAACTAATTTAGATCAAACTCATGGACTTCTCAAAAACCCATTTCGGAGCCCTAGGTTGCAATTAACGCAATCGACTCATTAAAACCATACCTGCCATGGTCTCATGCTCCTCCACTCCAGCAGGTTCCTCGACTTGAGCGGCGAACACCCGTCCGCTCGGAGCCGATCGTGTCATCTCTGACTGACGCAGCACCATGGCGCGTCCAATAGATGCCGCAGCCGATGGAGCTCCATAGCGGGTAGGAATCGCCGGAGCCGACGTAATGGACGGGGCAGGTGAAGCCCTTCCAGTGGGACATTCGGGCGCGAAGTGCCCTGCTTGCCCGCACTTAAAGCACTTCCCCTGACGCTACTCACATGTTGAAGCTCGATGGTCTCCGCCACAGAAGATGCATTGCCGCTCCCCGTGGGTCCACGACCGCGTCCGCGGATCCTTCGGGGGCCTCTTGGAACTAGACTGTCCCCCCGAACCACCGCCCGATCACTTCCTTCCCTTCTTCTTTTCGAACGCATCTCGCTCCTCGTGTTTGCAAGCATTCCCGTGCTCAACCCACAAGGTACGGTCCAACACTTCCGCAAAGGTGCGGAACTTAAATGCATGCACCAATCAGAACACTCCGGGTCGAAGTCCCCGCATGAAGCACGAAGCACTCCGCCCGGTCTTGCTCAGTCCTTGCCACATCCGGGACACAATTTAGGAGATGAGTGAACTCCCGCTCATATTCACGAACTGTGCGATTACCCTGCTTAAGCTTCCTGAAGTCTTCCCGCATCTTTCTTTTATCACTGTCGGGGAAGTACTCCGCGAACATCAATCCACGAAACTCCTCCCAATCGATCAGGGGAAGATCCGAAGATCGGTCCTGTTTCACCCGCCGCCACCATACTCTGGCCCGCTTACCAAAGCAATGAGCGGCCAACTGTACCTTATCCTGCTCCCGGGTATAGATGTCCTCGAACAGGGTTTCCATCGTGGCCAACCATGTCTTTACTGTCCAAGGGTCAATCACTTCACCGTCGAATGTGGGAGGGTGGAACTTCATAAACCTTGTGAGAGCCATGTAACCACGCTCCTGCTCCGCCTCCTCAGTCGCCGCATCGAGCGAAACAGAACCCGACGCCGCAGGAGGAACACTTGCCGGCCGGGGGTGTGCCACCACCGGTACCGCCGTGATGCCCTCACCCTCAGCCGCATTTGGGACGCGAGCCGAAGGCGCGGGCGGATCACGGCCCCTGCCGCCGTCGCGGCCGCCGCCGCTGCCGCTTGCCGCTCCAACAGCTCCTGGAGCCGATCGAACTGGCCAGTCAACGCAGTCACCTGCGCTCGCAGCTCCTGCACCTCGCTAGGCCTAGCTGACTCTGGCGCCACAGGAGGCGTCGCTTGCTCTAGCACCACGGGAGGGGGTGCCGGAACGGTCCTACGAACATAGCGTCTCCTTGGTGCCATAGCTCCTGAAACGCAAACATTTGGTTAATTACTTAACCCATTAACGTCGCCGCAATTACGGAATAATACAATTCAACGTTAGAATCGGGCAGAAGCACACAAGCGTACTCATCCTGGACTCTTAGCGTCGTGTCGTCGGCCGTCGACACAACTACCTCATGCCAAGAATTAGTACTACTTGAATCCATCTCTAGCAACTTCCAGAGACATAACACCAACTTCGACCCAATCGATCAACTTCCGCCACCGTTATAAGTTCATGTTGCACTCACGCACCTATAGCCTTAAGGTTTACCGTCCTAAGGTCTCCTAGGTCAGCCCTAGACTCTCTCTTTGCTTGCTCTTAACTCGCTCTGATACCACTTTATCTGTCACGCCTCGAGACCCGCTACCAATTTGGTCCGGATCGGACGCGTCGAACAGACGCCGAACGGACAGGACCTTCCCTGTCCACCCAAGGCTACACAATGAGAACATGTACAATAAGTTCCAAGGAAATCACTTGAGTACATACATGATCATAAAACAACAACGAGAACACAACCAGTGCTAAGCAATCAAGAGCAAGCCTCACGAGTAAAGTACATATAAGTGAAATAAAAGAGAGATACTTATCTATTACATTCATGCAACTTTAATACATTTGATTACATTTAAACTTCCAAAATATACATAGAGTTTACATTCTTTACTTCACCTCACCCTATACATCATCTACTCTCAAGTACAAAAGGGTGACTACTAATGCAAATAGGAGCATCTATGTCACGTCCCGTTATCGCTAATTTGGTTGGTTCGGGCCCGTACACAGACGCCGAACGAACAGAATCTCCTCTGTTCGCCCAAAGCTAAACAACAACAACAAACATGTATAGAGAAAGAAACAATCCCAGGATAACATTTCAATCTACATGGCTTGCATGAGGGCAAGCAACAAGCACAAGTGAAAGTAAACTAACTAAACCATTCATACATTGTATCTGGATTACTTTAAATCAAATACAAAGCTTGCATAATTATTACATTCATTCTTTCAATATATACATTGCCATCTCTCAAATGAATAATTTACATTTGCTTTCATCAACTATAAACAGATGAAATATACAAGGTACCACTATACTCGATGGATGTCCACTATCTATGGAACGCTGTCCATAACACGATCCTCGATCACCCCGCACGAACTAGAACCTGCATGGTTAGTGGCGTGAGAACTACTGAAAGTTCCCAGTGGGTTCGGCTGCCGACCTCGCCGACTTACTCACTAGGTCTATTCAGGCATATGTAGGCAAGAAAAGAGAATAGTTAGTAACCACCTATAACATGTAACTACTACAATGCCTGTATAAAGCTGAAAGAAACAGTAGATAATATCTGAAATTGATGCATGCATGCTGTTCATAATTATTACCCAATTAAACTGGTTAACCCTTTGGTTAACAATAACTCACCGAGGAAATCCCAAGTATCAAGAAAGCGCAAGCTACATCCCGACGGGACTGTCTACTGGGGGAGACGCTAGCTCCTGATCCAGTTGAGATGACTACTCCGGAGCTCATCGTTCCAGGAGGAGCGACCTTCGTTGAACATAAGATTGATGTGAGTATGATCTGATCCTCCTTTAGAGGATCCAATAACTAACAATGCCACACTTTCAACTTTAACTAGCTCTTTATGCTAGGTTTACATGTCCAATTCTAGATGCTAATCAGTTCATCTAGTCCTAATGCCACACATATTACAAGTTCATTGACTTTATTTAACGTTCACAATACTGGGTGCCACTCATGCAATCCATTCACAATATCACTTTGCCAACTATTTCATAGTCCATCACAAATTCATACATCTATAAGGGTTCTATATTTGCTAGTCACTGTTCACATGCATTTTGCTACCAAAGCATACGATTCGAATATTATATTACACTTAACCATATATCAATCACAGCCCTATCATGTATGAATGTCAACTAAACATGTATAATCCATGTATGCTCAAGAAAAGTGATATAAGCATAGAAGGTCATTCGATGACTTTGGAAAGCACCACCCACCTGTAGGGATGCCAAAGACTGGAATTAACGTCTCGAACTGTATCAACAACGAGCTCTCGCGACTCGGTGCAACTAGAGCTAGAACGAAGCATTTTTTAAATAGCGTGCGGTAGGATCGTCGAAATGTCGATTCGAACTTCCAAACACGTCTAATCTTTATTCATATAAGAATAAAAGGGATTACATTAGAGTTATATTCACATCTTAACAAAACTTGCATTTCGACTCCAACTTGTATATATTATTAACATATACATATACTTGTTCTTACTACTAAACTTCTTATCAATTCTATTCCTTTAGTAACTGAGAATTAGGGATAAATAACCTCACTTTTAAGCAGGATTTCATATGATCTTAACTCAGATTTTATCTTCCAACACTTAATCATAAGTATATATTATATATGCATATACTCACACATCTATATACTTAGAGTTAACTTATGGAATTCACAATACAGTTTTGTGATTCCCACTAGATCCAACTCCCACAGGACTTCCAATTAGCATCTCCCTATTATACTAATTGAATCTCAATCCATACCTAACCATAATTATCTTAATTTGCTATTCAATTAACTCATTTTCAGCTTTATTAACCAGCAGGACTCAATGCTGAAATCTGCAGGAATCTACTCTATTACTTCTCTTTTGGCAGCCATTACATCATAGAACACTCCATTCTATAGTTTAAAACTCTTCTAAATTAGTTAACACCCAATCCATTTGGTTACCTTTAGCTCCAATCAGCAAGAAATTTTTTTGCTTTAAAGCTTTCATTTCCACTCAACCTCAAAATCTACACTATGCTGAAATTTCAGCACCATGCATAAATTCTGCACTTTACTTCCTCTTTGTGCAGCCGCTACAAGCCTAGAACAATTAGTTCTCTTGCTTAGAACTCTTCTAGAGTAACTAATATAACTCTAACCAGGGATAAGCATCAATCTTATCTCAAGTCGCAGCTTCAACAAGCTTTCTTTCAGCTCCAACAGCAGGGTATTTATGCTGAAATTCCGTTTATGCTTGCTTCACAGCCCCTATATCACTTTAAGTAACTCTAGTACTTACAACCCCTTTAATGTAATTCTTATCACTCAAACCAGGGAAGAGACATTCATTTACCTCCTCTGAAGCTCTCCTCTCAGGTCCTTCTCAATTCGGCTCAGCAAGAAGCTCCATCAAGTTTCCTTCTCTAATTCGGGTGCCCAAAACTCATCAAGGCAGCTGTTGAAACTTCAATCAACCCAATTAAAGCTTCTCTAGTGCAATTAACTCAACTCTAATTAACATTAGATCACACTTACCTTAGTTGGATGCTCCAGCCACAAGAAATTCTGCTCAAGAACTCTTTCCCTCAACTCAATACACCAAAGCAATCAATCTCCTCCGCAGCCCGACCAACCTATATAATACAAACTTCTATAGAACCCTCTTCTAGGTCAGCAATAGCTAATTTCAGCTGAGAATCACGTCATGTACCTCAAGATCCCAAGCCTCCTCAGCCAACTCGTGCTACTTGGCAGCTCCTATCAAGTCCACAACATGAAATCTGCCACTTCTCCAAAAGTTCCTCACTCTTTTGCTTCTAGGGTTGAGAGAGAAAAAGAAAGAGAATTAGATGGGATGAAAGGCTGGGGAAGGATGCCCTAATACGTGGACATGCTCAGGTAAGCTGGGGTGAGGGGATAAGATCACCAAACTGCTACTTAATCCCTCAAAATGCTGAAACTGCATTGCAGTCCAGCAGTTCGCAAATCGGTCCCTGCAGATTTACAAAACAGTCCCTGCAGGTTTACAAAATAGTCCCTGCTGGCAGCAGCAGCTTTGGCAGCCCGTTTCCCACATCCAGCGCACTCCGAACTCACTCCAACACTTCCAAAACACGCCAAGGAACCTTCACAAGTTACCAAATTAATTTGGAAGCATTTAATTTTCATTTTAGCATTATCTTGACAATTTTGATCAAGATTAGCAATGTTGTCGGGTTTCGACATATTACACGACAGCAGCAGCAATTGGAGGCCTTTTTTGCACTTCTACTTTGCTCCAAACACTTCCAAACACTTCCAAACTCATAACTAACTATCCCCAAGACTCCAATTTAACTCGGGAGCATCACAAATCACATTATCGCTCCTCTTTGAGCAATAGAATCTTTTGAATTCGTTTCGCGCCCGATTAGCGTCTGTGACACCCCAATAGTCCCACATCGGATGGAAAAGGGGTTGTCATTGGGTTTATAAGAGACTTAGACACTAGTAATAATAACTGGGCTTAAGCATTTTGGGCCGGTGGTTGGGTCCAACGAGTTATTGTTGCTAGTGGGCTGGGTCGTTACATTTGGTATCAGAGCCGGTTTACCAGCTGGACATGTGTGGCGAGTCTCGGCTGAGCCAAGGTCTAGATGACGGGCTAGCGAGACGAGTCTCACATCGCCTGGTGATCTTGGGCTGTGTGTGTGATTGGACTGACGAGGACGTCAGGGCCTTAACGGAGGGAGTCTGTGACACCCCAATAGTCCCACATCGGATGGAAAAGGGATTGTCATTGGGTTTATAAGAGACTTAGACACTAGTAATAATAACTAAGCTTAAGCATTTTGGGCCGGTGGTTGGGCCCTACGAGTTATTGTTGCTAGTGGGCTGGGTCGTTACAGCGTCAAACATTCAATTACCTCCAGAAATTATTCCTACACATCCAAAATAACTCGGGAATGATGCACATCCAATTCAAACTCTACTTTGATCTTCCAGAGCAAAGTTGACATTGCAACCCAAAGTTTTAGTATATTACAATCTACTACCTCTAGGGCGCTAAGCCTTTACCGCGATCCTCGTCGGGTGTACTCGAGCTCGGTCCTGCAACAAAGTGGGGTGAGAACTACGAATAGTTCCCAGTGGATTCGGCCGCCGACTCCGCCGATCTTCCCACTAGGTCTAAGTAGGCATGATAAATAACTGGAAAGCGATAACAATAAGGAGAATGTAAATATTCTACCATGTCTTAAATCCAATATAATGAATGCATGCAACTCATAGTAAAGGCTAACTACCATACTACTATGTTCAACAATAAAGCTATTCATTAGATTACCCAATCTCTCAGCTAACCCGAAGGCTTGCTCTCAATCTCACGTTTTAAAGTCTCATGGGGAAGGAGTCTCACTACTCAACTACCCCCGAGACCACCTGCGGACAGCTAACGGCTATCCAGGCAGCACACGACGACTGCCCCTCAAGTGTCTAAACTCCGGAGTGCACAGCCTGTGTGGACCCACCACAACAAGCGCAGACAGGCTACGTGAGCACGATCCAATCCTTGTGAACAAGGGATACCCTTCCATCTAGAGTTATCATCATCATAGAAGCAACGTTTTCCTGTACTCAATCTCATAGTGTTTCAATTACACTAAGGTTCCCATGCCACTCGTTCATGTGTTCAACATTAACTAGATGCCACTCGTTCTCATTACATGTTTCCAATACACTAGTTTACACTTTACTACGTTTTCATCTACATAAGGCACAATCACTAGGTTATCATTTACCTAGATTCCAATCCATCATATCATCTCATATAGGGTTCTTAGCCACATCACACTAACCTCATGCATACTAGATTTAAGTACAAAACCAATGAAGCTACTACTAGCATGCAAGAATAAACACAAGCATCTAAACCCTATATGTATCATGCTTAATATGCAATATAGTGAACAGTAAACTTAGACATAGGGAGCAGCTCAACTGCTTCGGGATGGTCACCACCCACCTGTTGGCGATGCTACGCAGTAGGAGACCCAATTTCATGATCACTCGTCGCCGCCTCGACCTCTCGAGCGGAAACGAAGCCGAAACACCCTTCGCTTGGCGATATCTCCGCACCAACTCGACGAATAGTCGAACCGTCTTCGCCGACGCGTTTAGATACCTAGCAATTAGGTTTATGACCAACTAATTTAGATCAAACTCATGGACTTCTCAAAAACCCATTTCGGAGCCCTAGGTTGCAATTAACGCAATCGACTCCATTTAAACCCCAAATACTTGCCATTAGCACACCACTAGCATCATAAGGTTTAACTAAAACCAATTCTAGAGTATTTAGACCTAACCCTAGAAATCCACCATTAACAAGGGTTTGGAGCTTACCTCCAAAAGTCTCTCCAACTTGAGGAAGAGATGAAGAAGATGATTCTCTTCTTCTTTGTCCTCTTCTCCTTCTACTCCTTTTTCTTCTTCCACCTCAAAGAGAGAGAGAGCAAGAGCTTAGAGAGAGAGAGATGAGTGATTAGGTTTCTTTGTTGGGAAAGAAATGAGAAGAGAGAGAGAGAGCAAAGCTTCTCATATAGCCCCACTTATGCATATATGCATTTTAGCCCCTCAACTTTGCCTGTTTGCAACAGCCCATTTTGGGGCATTTCGGGGTATGGGGTCCGGACCCTAAAGCTAGGGTCCGGACCCCGAGAGTTGGGAAACTCTGAAAATTGCACATTTTGCAATTCTCAAACTCAAAGGGGTTTTCGCAGCTACGGGGTCCGGACCCTACCACTAGGGTCCGGACCCCGAGAGTTGTGAAGCTGTGAAATCTTGCAACTTTGAAATTCTCAACTCTCCAAGGTCCACCCTAATGCGCTTTTCGCATTTTTTTATCGCATTCGGGCTCTCCGAAGCCCACCAAGTCGACGATAAGTCGATTCCAAACGAAGTTCAACTCTCGGATTTCGAGAATTCACATCCTTACAGCTCAGCTCCAGTTAGAAGATGTAAAGCCAGTCAACGCGGTGGTTTTTGAAAAACCATCGATTATGCAGACAAGATTTGTTAGGCCGATGTTCATAAGAGCGCTAATAGAAGGACGGCCTGTAGGCCGAGTCATGGTAGATGAAGGAGCAATGGTTAACGTCATGCCTACTTCTTTCTTTAAGAAGTTGGGCAAGAGTGAAGATGAACTCAAGCCTACCGATACAATCATGAACGACTTCACTGGTAGCGGTCAACAAGCAAGAGGCGTTCTTACGACTGAGCTCATGGTACGGTCTAAAACTTTGCGAACAGCTTTCTTTGTGGTGGATGGAGATAGCCACTACAATTTACTGCTCGGGCGTGATTGGATTCACGTGAATGAATGTGTGCCTTCAACGCTCTACGGGAAACTTTTTCAATGGATTGGAGATCGAGTGGAGGAGATTAGGGCCGAAGGATGGCCTCAAATGGTGGATGTTAATTCAGAAGGAATCGGCCATATCAATTGAGCCGATACTGACCCAGACCAAATCTCATTTGTACGAGTCACCAAAAAAGGAGTCCAATTAATACTTGTGAAAGATGAAAAAAAGATGGTGGCAGCGGAGGAGCCACCAAGTTGGTTAAAATGGAATGCTAAATGTTAGGAACCGAAGCTTTAGAAAAGCTTCTGCAGAATGAGCCGATCGAAAAGATCGGCTATTACAGTAAATCGGCTATCCTGGCCGATGAAGCATTATATATTAAAACGGCCAAGTTGGCCGAGGAAAATTTACTTAGTAGATCGGCCAGGAAGGCTGATAAAAAAGTGTTTAATGAATCTTCAAATGTGATAGCCGAATTAGGTAAAAATGGTATAACTCGGAAGACAGAAAACACAGCCGAGTTTGATGAAAATAGCTCAAAAATTTATGACATTATAAGAGAATCTATGGAGGAGCCGTCGATCAAAGTCGATGAAAAAATACTAGAGACTCAAGATCCATTAATAGAAATAAATTTAAGGTCAGATGAAGATAAGCGGCCGACGTACATCAGTGCCAAACTTTCGGCTCAACAACAGGAGAAGCTGACGAAGTTACTGATAAAATATAAAGATTGCTTCGCCTGGAATTACTATGAGATGCCGGATCTGAGCCGAGAAATTGTAAAATATAGGCTCCCTATTAAAAAGAGATATAGACCTTACAAACAATCGGCTCATAGATTTGAGCCGAGTATTGTATTACAAATCAAAAGTGAAATTAAAAATCTTTTGAAGGCCGGTTTCATTAAAGTGGCCCGTTATGTTGATTGGGTGTCTAACATAGTTCCTGTATAAAAAAAGAATGGCAAACTTAGAGTTTGTATTGATTTTAGGAATTTAAATATGACTACACCTAAAGATGAATATCCGATACCCATAGCTGATATGTTAGGAGATTCGGCAGCTGGACATGAAATCCTATCCTTTATGGATGGACATAATCAAATTTTTATTGCCGAAAAACACGTAGCTAAAACGGCTTTCAGATGCCCGAGATCTATTGGGACTTCGAATAGGTAGTAATGTCGTTCGTCTTAAAGAATGCCGAAGCTACTTATCAAAGAGCGATGAATTTTATTTTTCATAATTTGATTGGCCAAATGTTGGAAGTTTACATTGATGATATCGTTGTGAAATCCAAATCACAAGCTAATCATTGGGCAGATTTAGAATTTGCCTTCGAACGAATGAAGCAATATAATTTGAAAATGAATCCTGTGAAGTGTGCTTTTGGAGTATCGACAGAAAATTTTTTCGGATTCCTAGTACACAAAAAAGGGATTGAAATTGATAATAATAAGGCAAAAGCCATAATGGAATTACAGCCGCCAAGAAATAAAAAGAATTGCAAAGCTTATTAGGAAAAATTAATTATCTGCGGCGTTTCATATCAAATTTAGCCGGTAGGATAGAAGTTTTCACTCCGTTGCTTCGACTGAAGAATCAAGAAGATTTTATTTGGACAGAGGAATGGCAAGAAATATTTGAAAACATAGAAAGATATTTAGCAAATCCTCCAGTCTTCATGCCTCCTCGCCAAGGTTAGCCGATGAAGCTATACATATCGGCTGCAGAAGAAAACTTAGGGTGTTTATTGGCCCAGGAAAATCACAATAAAGAAGAACAAGCTATCTATTATCTTAGTCGGCGTTTGCTAGATGCCGAAAAACGTTATTCGGCAATAGAAAAATTGTGCCTAGCATTATATTATGTATGTACTAAATTAAGATACTATATTTTACCAGTGGAAGTATCAGTGATCTGTAAGACTGACTTGGTAAAATATATATTATCAAAACCGGTATTAAGAGGGCAAATTGGGCGATGGATGTTAGCATTGTCTGAGTTCTCTCTTAACTACGTCCCGACAAAAACAGTCAAAGGACAAGCAATAGTCGATTTCTTGGCTAATCATCCTTGTGTCGAGGCTGAAGAGCCGAAACAAAGTTTAGTCGAATGTCAACCTTGGACACTTTATTTCGATGGTTCAAGAACAATCGAATCTGCGGGAGCTGGAGTAGTAATACAATCTCCCCAAGGTTATACTCATCGCTTTACTTTTGAACTGAATTTCGACTGTTCTAATAATCAAGCCGAATATGAGGCCCTGATAATCTGTCACGCCCTGCGACCGCCTATTTGGTCGGTTCAGGTACGCCAACAGACGCCGAACGGACGAACCTCCCCTGTCCGCCCAAGGCTCCACCAACCGTCAACATGTATAGCAATTCATACAGAGATAGAATTAAAGTATACATGGCTTGCTCGAGGGCAAGCAACAACCACAACAAGTGAAAGTATTACTACTACTATTACATCCATACATAATATTTGATTTCTTTCAACCAAATAGATGCATTTAACATATTATATTCTTTTCTTTATACATTATCCAAAACACATATGAATTTACATTATTTATACATCATTTTCATCATATACAAAAGATGATACTATACATGGTATGAACTATACTCGGGTAGCCGCTATCTAGGGCGCGATGCCCTTGCCGCGATCCTCGACCGCCCCACCCGCGCTAGAATCTGCAAGATTAGTGATGTGAGAACTAAAGAAAGTTCCCAGTGGATTCGGCCGCCGACCTCACTGACTCGCCCACTAGGTCTACTCATGCATATGTAGGAAAAAGAAATGATAGATAACAAACTATACTAATGCTACTACAATGCCTGCAAAGACTGAATCAACCAGTAATATGCTCATGATTATACATGCATGTCTTTACATTTACCTTGGCTTTACCCAATCATCTTGGTCAACTCATGGTTAACCCCAAACCCACAACCAAATCCCTTTCTTTCGGGGAGAATACCGCTACAACCCGATGGGACCGTCTACTGGGGAGAATACCGCTACACCCAGTTGATGACAACTCCGAAGCACACCGCTTGAGTGGGAGCTACCGCCCTCAAGCATAAACCCAATATGAGTATGATCCCATCCTCAACTTAGATGACACTTTGTCAATCTTGCCATTCTTGCCACAATGCTCTTAAGGTTTTTTCCTTGTCTAGCATACTATATCCTCGGTGTCAATCATGCCCACTAATGTCAATGTCACCTTTGTTTACTAATGTCATAGTCCGACTTTCATTTCACACATTCTTAGGGTTCTATATGTATGATCCAATATCAGTTCATATGTTCTCTTACCTAGAAGCATACAAAAGATTCCCAACCGTAGCTATATGTCACATAACCCTAAAATGCATGAATACCACAATACACATATATGCTCAAAAATGCGACATAGACAAAATGAGAAATTCGATGATTTCGGATAGCACCACCCACTTCGTAGGGATGCCGGAAGGCCACGACTCAAGTCTCGCGATTTATGGTCGTCGATTTCCCACAACCCTCGGCAAACGAAGCCGAAAAGGGGTTTTTTTCCCAATATCTTAACGTAGACTCGTCGGAACTTCAATCCGAGTCTCCCAACGTGTCAAATTATCCACCAATTAGGGCTACAAGAGATCAATCCCAACTTAGACCTCATAATTTACAAAACCCTAATCATAACCCTAGGTTTTCCACTGTCTCCAAATTCCCACTAATTCATGGATATTCATGAACCAATCCACCATTACAACCTCTAGAAACAGTTACTAGAAGGAAATACAACCAAACCCTAGCTTAAGGCCACCAAAACTCACCTTGAGTTCCAAGCTTTCTCTTCAACTCTTGCACAAAAGCTAGCTTCACCCCAAACTAATCTTCTTCTCCACCAAGCCCCTCTCTTGGAGCAAACCCTAGTGAGAGAATGAGAGAAAGGGAGAGAGAGTGGAGAGTTTTAGAGAGAGAAAGAGAGTTTCTCCTTGGTGTTGGGTATGAGGGAAATGAGAGCTAAACCTCATAGCACCCCTTTATAAACACTTACACATGCACAATTGCACTAAGCCCCCTCTCACAATAGAGTTTGGCCAACTCTGAAAATTTTCGTGTTCGGGGTCCGGACCTTGCTCTTAGGGTGCGGACCCCGAGAGCATTTCCAACACATTTCGACTTGAAAATTTTCCAGCTTGCTCTCCCATATCCAAACACCCATCTTATGCACTCCGAAGCATTCGGAATGGCTAACAGACCATTCTAACACGTCCACCACCGCACTTTGGTCAATTTCACAGAAGTTCGGTATAACTCGTCGGGGATTCGGTATGTTACATACTCGGCCTTAAAATTTTACGAGAATTAGAAGCACGATAACTCAGAATCATCGGCGATTTACAATTAGTGATTAAACAGATAAATGGAGAGTACCGATGTGAAAAGCAAAATCTGCAAGAGTATTTAAAGAAAACAATAGAGTTACTTTGTAGTTTCAGGGAAGCAGAGTTGGTGCATTTGTCAAGAGAAGAAAACAAGCAAGCCAATGATTTGGCTCAATCGGCTTCAGGGTACAAAGAGCCGAAAAGAGATCAAGTGAAAATAGAGAGAAGGTTATTACCATCGGTTCATATACGAGAACCGATGATGATTGCTCTTATTGAAACTCAGGAAGATTGGAGAAAGCCTTTGATTGAATTTTTGGTTGACCCTAATAAACAGGTTGAATATCATGTTTGAAAAAAAGCACTCGACTATTGTCTCTTAAATGGGCAGCTCTATAAAAGAACAGCCGAAAAGGTGCTATTGAAATGTTTAGAATCTAAAGATGCTTCGTTAACTATAGGCGAAACCCACGAAGGATTATGCAGAGCTCATCTAGCAGGAAAAAGATTGAGATGGACAATTCGGCTCCTGGGATACTATTGGCCGACTATGCATGCAGATTGCATAAATACGCCAAAGGATGCCAAGATTGTCAGTTTCATAGCTCCTTACAAAGGGCCCCTGCTTCTGAGATGTATACAATCATTAAACCTTAGTCTTTTCGATGATAGGCTATGGATTTGATTGGAGAAATTCAGGCGAACTCCTTGGCTGGTCATAAGTTCTTGATAGTGGCCGTCGATTATTTTACTAAGTGGGTAGAAGTAAAGCCTACTAGACTGGTCACTCATAAAAATATTATAGATTTTGTAAAAGATTTTATAATCCATCGTTTTGGAATACCCGAAATGATTACAACCGGTCAAGGGACAATGTTCACTGGGGAATAATTCACTCGGTTCATAGAGTCAAGGAAAATCAAGCTGCTTCATTCA
The DNA here is from genome assembly GCF_001540865.1 of Ananas comosus. Taxonomy (NCBI): domain Eukaryota; kingdom Viridiplantae; phylum Streptophyta; class Magnoliopsida; order Poales; family Bromeliaceae; genus Ananas; species Ananas comosus. Next base: position 6,018,215 of record NC_033642.1, on the reverse strand, counting down.
TCACCCTACTACGCTCAATCCAATGGGCAAGCCGAAGCAACGAATAAAGTTATTGTAAATCTTATGAAACGACATATTGGAAGACACCCGAGAAAATAGAAAGAAAAGCTTTCCGAAGTGTTATGGGCGTGTCGAACAACAGCAAAAACGGCGACGGGAGTGACACCGTTTCAATTATTGTACGGCCATGAGGCCATAGTTCCAACCGAGATAACAGTTCCTTCCTTACGAGTTGAAAGGCAAAGAGAGCTAACAGCAAACGAGTACAAGACTTTGATGAATGAAAAATTAGAAGCAATAAAAGAGACTCGGTTATTAGCACTTGACCATCTACAAGCTTGTCAAAGCCGAGTAAGTAATGCATATAATAAAAGAGTCAAAGCCAAGTCCTTTTCTGTTGGGGACTTAGTGCTAAGACTAATACTTCCAATCGGTCGAAAATACCGAGTGTACGAAAAATGGTCCCCAAATTGGGAAGGATCTTTTCAAGTTTGCAGAATCACAAGAGGTAATGCGTACTTCTTAAAAAATATGGATGGATCAAAGCATAACAAACCAATTAATGAAAAATATCTGAGGAAATACTACCCCTCCATGTGGGAAAGTGAACAAAGTTAGAGTCAGATACATATAATTTGCAATATATTACAGCCGACAGCCAAATTAAAATAAAAAATATAGAATCAAGATAATAAGTCTTTAAGTTGATTCCATTCGGCTTCTAAGTGTGCTTGTGCAGAATCGGCTGCTCGTTTTCTATGTTTCATCAAAGGATGAAGCTTATAAAGCTGGGAGAGCTGATCATGAAGCTTCGCCCCTTCATCATTCTTGGTTTTCAGCTGAGCTTGTACAAGGGTCCGTTGCTCAGATGTTTGAGCCAAGGCCGATTCGACTGCAGCAAGTTCTTCTTTAAGATTAGAGATACGCTGCCGAAGAGCCGATTCTTGGTTTTCTAGAGAATTATCTTGTTGACCCAAATCAGTACGTAATTGGAATTGCCACTTCGAAAATTTTTGTCTTGAAATGATTAATCCGGCTGAAGTGGTGATCCAAAGATAAGAACTCGGCAAAGGTTTGTTGCTGAGACAAAAAGGAAGAGAGTTGAGAGGACAAGGTTTCTGCAAAACATTTACCTGCAGGAGAAAGATCCAGCTGGTCTACTAGGTCAAGCAGGAGTGCTCCAAGCCGATCGAATTGTTCCGTATTCCGAGCCAAAGAAGGAAGACTGCTATTATACAATTTTAGGCACTCATTTAATCATTGTTGAGTGTCAACCGACATAATGGCAGAGAAGTCTTCCTCTTCATTTGAATTCGGGCTTGAAGCCAATAAGTCTTGAATAGAAACAGTCAACGGGTTTGCTGGTTTAGACACTAGTAAAGGGGCCGATGTTGAAGCTTCGGCTGAAGGTGCAGAAGGAGAAACTTTACCTATTTCTTTTTCTTTACTATCCCCTTCTCTTTGTTTCTCTTCACTCTGTTTCTCTTTTCCTTATTCCTCTTCTTCTCTTCTTTTTAGTTCTTCTTCTTTTTCACTTCTTTCTCCCTCGCCTCTGTCATCTTCAATTTCCTCCTAAGTTGACATATTTTCCATTTCTTTCTTCTTTCTTGCCTTCTCCACATCTTTCTCAATTTCACCTGTTTTCGTTCCGCTTCTCGCTTGTCAAGACGAGCTTCTCGGCGAGCTTGTCTTTCAGTATCAGACATTTTCTTCCCCAAGGACGAAGCGAAACGGACGCGAGAACTTCTTCCCAAAAGCGTCTGTTTTACCGAAGGAGAAAGTGAAGGTGATCCGTTTGAAGCATTAGAAGAAGAGGAGTCAATCAAAATATGTTGAGGATTTACCTCGGCTGAGATTGGTTCATTTGGAGATGATTGAGGAAGATTTTTCTCAGATGTTGGTGGAACATCAGCAGAAGATGCATCTTCGACGACTGTAGGAGCTGAGGAATGGATCTTCTTCACAACTGATTTGCGCCGCTTTGGGAGCGGCGCAAAAGTAGATTGTTCAGTTTCAATCGGTCGCTTCTCCGAACAAGGGACCGATGAAGTAGCCGGAATGGATTGTATATAAGAATATATATATACATAAATGAGTCAAATCAACTACGTACAGAAAAGATGGCAAAAATGAAAAAGCAAGAATCACTACAGAGGGGCGGGATAAATCATCAGAATCTCGACGGAGTTTTTCCCTGATTCTTCTTGTGCAGGGGGATCGAGTGAGATATCCTTGTTTGAAAAAGGGACTGCTACAAATAAATAAAATGAGCCGAAGAAGAAACTTAAACATGAAAATAGATCAATTAGTAAGCAGCATACCTTCCGGATAAAGAACCTTACGAAGCGCGTGTGGCGTTATCAGAATAAAGATTCGCTTACAAAAAGAATCCCAATATGCTGTAAAATGAAAACCCATTACTCCCGTGTGATTCGGCCTAAAGCTTACTAATTTGAAGAAGCGTCGAAGATGATTCCCCATGGTCAAAAGCCGATCAGCTTCGGCTGTGCTCTTAGTGGGAGGATGGTTAACGGCAGTATTGGCCGTGAAAAATTTGGCCGGTGCAGGGATTGCTTGGACAAATCCAAATTGACGCACAGTATACTGAGGAGAATAAACTTTAGTACTGGGCATCAATTTAGAACGTGTTTTCAACCCAACGTGAAGATCCCGTGCCGCTAATAAAGAAAACCAAACGTATGAATATTCGCTGGCCTGAGAAAAGGCCAGCTCACCCTAGATGGCTTTATATTGAGTAAGAAACCAAGGTGGACAAGTGACGCGTTTTGCAAATGGGGACCACGAGATAAGGCGATGAGAACGCGATTCATAAAAAACTTTGAAATAATTGCCGAATTCATATGGGTGGCCTGAGGATATAGGCTTTGGACAACCGAGAGCCAACCCATAAATATCAAAATGAGGAGCCGAATCTATTTCTAAAGGGTTTCGGCACAAAGAAGGAAAATAAATTTGCAAACACATTTGCAAAAACCAGAGAATACCACAACCAAAACCAATTGCTAAACCCTCTCCGGACGGCAATGGTTTGATTGAATCAAAAATTTCTCTGTAAACGAAGGCAAGAAAATATACACCCAAGGCTAATTTTTTGTCGTTAGCTCAACCTACGTACGACGATTGGAACAAAATCTCGATTTATCTTCTGTGAACGAGTATAGAAAAGGTTATGACATAACCAGTAATGAAGGAATGTTTTGTTCTCCTTCTTTGTAACTGGAGCAGGGGATTGGCCTGCAAACCGGCGGATAAACTTGGTATAAGCTAGATCAGCTAGATCAAGATGGGCCTCAAAATCGGTCACGCTGTCAGGATTGTAGGCCATTGAAAGGGTAATGCCATGAGGGTGCAAACCAACAATTGCTGCTACATTAAGGAGAGTAGGAGTAAAGGGTCCCGCTCTAAAAAAGAAGGTGTTGGAAACAGGGGATCAGAAATAAAGAGCCGCAGCCAAAAGAAGGTTATCGGCTATGGAAGGTGTTCGAGATAATTGAATGGCTTCATAAATCTCAATCTCGCGCCAGAGATCGGCGGCATACAACGCTTCCACCCGATCCAACCAAGCAAGATATGCTTCCGAAACACTCGGCCAAGTCTGAAGGCTTTTTCTCGTCGAAGTTGAAGCATACCAAGAGTGGAGATGAATGGCATCAACCATTAAAGGAAGACCCTCACTTGAGAAAAAGAAATCCTCAAGGATAGGGTCATTGTAAACGAGGAATCTAAAATAAATCGAGAAGGGTCCGACCCAACATATTGTCTAAGAAAAGTGTAATCGAGAGATGGAGAAGAAGGAAGAGGAGAAAGCGGAGCCATTAGAGGCGACGAAAAAAAAAAATGGAGAAGACGAAAGAAGAAAGGGATTCTCGGGCGAAAAGGAAGAAGAAAGAAAAACAAAGGAAGAAGAGAGGAAAAGGGAAGCGTAGGAAAGAAGAAAACAAAAGAGACAAAAAGAAAAGGGCCGTCAAATGGAATTCTGAAAACGGCTTTAATGATGACGAGACAGCGGAAATAAATGACCAAATAAATGCCGCATAAGAGACAAAAAGGAATGTGTAGGAGATCGTGGCCGTCAAAGGTGAAAGAACGGCTAAGAGAAGATGGTACAAGGCAATTCGAAATAATGATTTCGAAATTCGCGCCTTGGAAGAGTTTACGTTAGCTACCGAACTGTCTGTTCGGGAGCTGCCAGGGGGGCAATTGTTGACGCCAATAAAATGCCATGTGGAAAATTGGCACTCGGCTCGTTAGGGATTCTAAAACTTGATGTGGTGCACCAGGAGCACAAAGTAAATCACAATATAACCACAAGCGGTTTGAGCGGTTAGGATCGGCTTGTAGTTGCCCACGAAATCAGAAAAGTGGTCGATCGTGTACATAACTGAATAACAATGCGCGGAGTATAAATAGGCGAGTAACGCCTGGAAGAGGGGTCTTTTCCCAGCAAATAGAAGACCACCTTTTCTATTTCCATGCATTTTCCTTGCTTTTTTAGGAGTAGTATATCAATAATCTTTCTTTTCTTGCATTTCCTAGGAATAGTCTTTAATTTAGATTTCTAGAATCTAAATACCTTACAGGCACACTCTCTCTTGTACGAATTCAATATTTTAAGTTTTAATTTATAAAGGCCATTCAGCTCGTCGGCTGATCCAAAACCACTGTACAGTATCCTATTCGGTTCATTCAGCCAAACTGATTCCGTAGTAGAGAGTTTCGAACTCGGCTGAAATCGCTTGATCAGTCGAAGGGCGCATACTTCGAGGGTCACCGCGTACAACCGTATCTACTCCTAGCACGCATCCCAAAGGAAATCTTTGACCAGGTCAACGGTTGGAGAATTCGGCTCATAACAGAACTTATTTCAAAATGTACTATAATTAAGAGGTTCTTAGTATATTTTCACCTATAAAACACATAAAAAGAGAGAGAGAGTGCTCTATATTAGCACTAAAATTTTTTTACAGGATAGATCCATATATTTTAAAAATTAACTAAAAATTTATAAGCTACCAAAGGACTATAAAATAAATATTAAAAAGTTAAGGGGGGTCATGGCCCCTTTGGGTCCATACATGGCTCCGTCCCTGGTTACTAGTTCTTGCATGCGTTTCAAAATACTTACATAAACTTTATGTTTTAAAATATTTTTAAAATAATATAAATTTTACTAAAAGAAAAGAGAGATTATTCTAACAAATATTACCTGATGAAAGTCAAAGGCAGAAGATCACAAATGTGCGGATGTGGGCTCAAACCCTGGCCATAACATGATAACATCGACCCCTACCTAACATGATAATGACGACCCCCACCCACATAAACACTCCAACCCTCTTTCCCCGCTTAAAAAATTATACAATAGTATAGCAACACTGATATGAAAATATATTTATTAATTCTTTCTAATTGGCAGAATTCATATTGTATCCATAAATTACATCACCAACTTCGATATCTGGTCGTTTCCTTACAAAATATAAGGTTTCATATTTCACAATAAATTGATCACAATATATTTTTTATAGTCCCATTGAGAAATACAAATATCTCTCTCTCTCTCTCTCTCTATATATATATACATATATATATATATATATATATATATATATACATATATATATATATATATATATGCTTTCTCTAATTTTGTTTTATCTAGTAGTAGTGTTAGATATGTCTCGGTATCAAATGGCTCCTTCGCTGGTTGTGGGTTCGGTCTGGCAAGGCAAAAAAATAGAAATACTGATAAAAAATGGTACATAATCAGAAGAATTCCTACCTAAATATGCAAAATGGAAGCATTTGGCAGATTCACGAGACATCTGAGAAAATCTTACTCTGCTAGAAGTAATACGGCTGACAAAAAAAAACAGTGGCTAAATACACAAAACAACCGGAATTAAAAAAAGAAGTCTAAGTGATGTAACAAAACTCTTAAATAGCAGATCCAACCAGGGCAACTCTTAAATAGCAAATCCAACTAGGGTAATGCGAAAATGGAATTAAGAGACTTTTTCGTCCTGCAGAAGATGGTACTCACGTCAAATGTCGCTAAGCTACTTACCAGCTTCAATAAAGCACCATGATCATACTCCTAGTAACAACTTTAAAAAGAATGTATGTTCGGACACATCCCGATCGCTGACAACAGGTCGAGGATTCTGGATCACCTGCATGCAGCTATATTAAAGGGGCGATTTAACCCCGCTTTCAGACTATATATATATATATATATATATATATATATATATATATAACTTGCTATGAGAGGTTCTTGGAATGGGGCCTAAATTATATATAACAGAAACAATGACCATGGGTAAACAGCAACATCATTATGAGATGAAAAACCAGTAAAATATCAAACAGGACTAGAAGAGCACAATACATACCATAAGAGAGTTCCAGCTTTCGAACAAAAGCCACTCCTCAGTTACATATGTTTCCAGATAATAATTAACACGATACCCACTTATTCTTATTTCTATATCAAAGGGAGACTTACTCTGCTACACTCTTTAAGCACACCTTAGCTCATAGTCTAAAGATTAAACATAACTTTGATTGCATCACTGCCGCGAGCGCTGACCTCAAAAGCTTCCTCAACCTCCTTCTGAGAGAACCCAAACCTATGAGTTATCAGCGGCTTTACATCAATCTTTCCAGATCGGAGGAACTCAAGGCATAGAGGCCAAGTGTCTTTATAGCGAAAGATGCCGACGATATCAACCTCCCTATCCAAAAGGAACACATTATTATCTTAGTAATCCGACAGAACTCATATTTTCAAGATGATAAATTTGCCTAAAGGTGAGAGAGAGAGAGAGAAGGGAAAAAAAGAAAAAAAAAAAAAAAGAAAAAGAAAAAAGAGTCAGATAGCCTTATGGCCTATTTGGCCTGACTGGAGTTTCTGCGAGTGTTTCTAGACAAGAGCTGCATTAATAGATTTTCATCATGATTTTCAAAATAGCAGCCTTCAATTTCAGCACAGAAGTTCATTTCACTTGGTTTTCTAGAAGCTTCTGCTTTTCCAAATAGAGATGTAGCTCTAGAAGCCGTAACAAATAGGAATCTATGTTCTTATCTTTAACCGCATAACCTTAACTTTTAGGTCACATAAAAGAAAGTTTAGTATCATGCTGTAGTTGAAGGTCAACCTGAAAGAAAGTTTAGTACCTTGCTGCGGCTGAAGTAAGGGGAACAGTCATCTCGTTGTGGCCCATTCCAATTAGGCAAACTTTACCACCAGCACGAGTAGCACTAAGAGCAGTCGACATAGTTTTGCTCAAACCAGCACAATCAAAGCTCACGTCAACTTCAGCACCCATAACCTCTTGTATACGAACAACATCCTCATCAACATCCTATACAAAAGAAGATCTCCAAGTTAACCATGGCAAAAGCTGATATATATTGCAACACATAAAGCAGTAGGTGAAAATAAAATAAAATAAAAAAAGAAAGGAAGCTAGGTTAAAAAAAAGTAGACAATGAACAAAATAGGAGAAATGAGAAACTAACACAAAAATAGGTGGCAACTTATTACACAGTTATGGAATCTGTTTCTGTATTGTCAATTTCGAAGTAATATGTACCATTGAACTGTTTTACTGTTCATTGTTAGACTGTTAATCTAACACATGTTTTAAAGCATATTCTTTACATAAAGGGTTCGATTGGCTTTAACAATGTGTGAGGATATTTTTCCTGGCAAAAAATTTTCAGGGATCAAGTAGTCCTTTTCCTTCAATCAAATGAAAGCAGGAATTTGCAACAACATGAAAACAAATCCATTATTCAGTACAATGTGAGTGTTTGATGCTGATTTGACATGAGTCAAAATTCCAATTTTTCATTCTACGACATCATACATAACATCGAAACTAGTTAAGCAGAACATTGTTGGTATGCTGCTGAGTTTGTATAAAGAGGATAAAATTGCTGCGCCGCTTCAGCATGGATCGGAAGAGAAGATTTATTGCATTAGATCTTTTTCCGTTAAAACAGATCCTTTTTGCCGTTTGGATCAACACCAATCAAGTAGGTTCGTACAATGTTACTTTGAACAGGATGCCATGTGTGTGGTACAAGTACTGGAACGTGGCTCACTAGTTTCTTAGGAACACGGTATGAGGGGGTTGGGATTAGTCAGAACGTTATTCCGGAATGTAGTTTGTTTAGGGCATCAACACAGATTGACATACATAAGAAACTCAATAACTTACCTTTGTTGCAGTATAGTTTTTTTCTTCATTAAGGTCGGATTGGGTATTCTCTCTTCCTCTAAAAACCACCTCAATTTTTTTCCATACGAATATAACTCTTTTGTATTATTCTCTATAGTAAGGCACATTTCTTTTAAGTAACTAAACAAATTAATCTAGAAAAATCGAATACTTCTCTACTGTTCCGATTCGCCACTATTTGTGATCCGGATCGAGAACCCACCACAAATCTGTACATGCAATCTGGATCATGGTTCAGAGGGGCATCTCCAATCCCGGTAACTCTGGATTGGTTTCAGGTTTCTCCAAGTTGATGAGCTTAGGCTAAAACCGCTACTTGTACCCACTACCATCCTACCAGCTGCCATTCTCGCAAAATTTTAACCCAAACCGACATGTGTGCGCCTAACAAACATAATTTAAATCCAAATTGCATTCTAGTGCATTTCATTTCAACAAATTTAAGATCACAGAATTCATTCATGTCAAATGCTAAAATAAGAGGATCTATCAGAAAAAGTTCCATGTAATTAGATATGTATTTGATAACCTGCAGCCACTACCAAATATCTAATAAAACAATTGATTGAAATTTCTCTAAAATTATCGGGCAGTAGCAACGAGGGAGGCAAATACAAATGGACAATAGTGATATCACATATTTGAAGAATATTCCATGAAGATATACCTACATATGAAAATTAAGTGGATTAAAACAGTAGAACCATTTTATTATGAACTACTGCTTGTTCTTGATACTATGCTGTTTCAAATGCTTCATCCCACTTTACCATTTCTATATGTTCCATCCCAAAATCGGCATAACAATGAAAAGGATTGCCTAAAACAACATATCCATATCTCCATATGCACTGCAAATTATTGATTTGATTTAATTTTGCTTTCATTTGAGTACAGTACTCATTCTTTTTATGTTTTTTGGAAATTGCCAAAAAAGAGAAGTATAAACCTCAGTAATAATTGAAAACAGGACCAGAACCTTAAGCCTTATCACATAGGTTATTCCCAGAAAATGATATGATATCAAATGTCTCTCATGTAGTTTTGAGAAATAAGGAAGCAGGATAGCATGATAATCTCACTTAATTTTTACTATATGCCTTCTCATTTTTACCAAAGTTGAATGATATAAACTCTTGCTTAGATCTTATGATGTTCTTCTCGAACACCTAAGCCCGAGTTTGTTGCCTTTCTAGCCAATTTCAAATATAATATAATTATTTACATATCAAATAAATGAACAAGGAGTGAACAACATAGCACATAAAAGGATTTTGTAAATGCCACAAGAGAAAGAAGACAAATAACTAGAACCATCAACTGTAAAGATTTGGCACTCTTACATCATCATTCTCTACAACCAACAGTAAAGACTTAGCATTCTATATCCCACTTTCTAATTCGCGTTAAAGAAAAGTATATCATACTCTGAAAAATGCAAACTGTAGGCTGTGCTGGAAAGTCAAATCATATTTGAATTGCATCCATGTGTCTGAAGGCAGATAGCAGAAGATTTAGTTGAAGTAGAAAGTATATCTGATGCTTTTGGCCGAACTTAGGGCCTATCTAGATGTAAGAACAAGTTAGCAAGTGACAACTTGTGCATTATAGGGATATTCTTTTGTGATTGCAATTAAAAGCTTGATTTTAGTCCCATTGCAAGGCCACCATAATTTTGATCTTTCAGGACGAATCACTCCAGCTATGGAGTGATTCATCATTTGCCAAGAAAAAATGGCATAAAGGCAGCATATACGAAGTAAACAAAAGTAGTATCTTGAACAAAATGTTCGTAAATCGAAACAAGCCTAAACAAAACATTAATAGTTGGCTGTTGCAAACCTTGGTTGAGTGCCGGTGCATCTTTAACGTGATTATGAAAGATGCCAACTAATATCAGGGTTGAAATGCGTCCATCATATGATGACAAAAATATTAAGCTTCTGAACAATGCATTAATTTGTGAACTATCAAGGACGCGTTTTTAATATTTTTCCCAATAGGTCAGCTATGCACAATAAAAGAACCCATTTCTAGGCCATCTGCTTCATGAATTGTGCCATAGTCGCCCAGTGTGGCACTTTATAATAGGTTTTCTCAGCCATATTTCAAATTATTTGTCGCTGCTAGGTGCGTACTGGGTCTCATCTTCAGGAGGTATGTGTAAATAGGTGTTAATATCATGATTCCACTCTGGAAAGACTGATAACAGATTGACCTTCTGGGTAGGGGTGGAAACGAGCCGAGCTCGAGCGAGCTTATGTCAGCTCAAATTTGGCTTGAAATTAATTTCGAGCCTAAATCTAGGCTCAAGCTCGGCTTGAAATTAATTCGAGCCGAGCTCGAGCGAGCCTAATTTCGAGTCGAGCTGAGCTCGAGCTCTAAACGAGCCGATTGAAATTCTCGACATTATATAATCAATAGTTTAATTTTTANTTCGAGCCTAAATCTAGGCTCAAGCTCAGCTTGAAATTAATTCGAGCCGAGCTCGAGCGAGCCTAATTTCGAGTCGAGCTGAGCTCGAGCTCTAAACGAGCCGATTGAAATTCTCGACATTATATAATCAATAGTTTAATTTTTATAGAACATTATCTACAATTTGATGCAACATGTCCAATAATTCAAAATACAAAATAATTATAAAAAATGTGAGCTAGGGTGACTTCCTGACTCGATGAGGGTCTAAGAAAGAGAGAGAAAGAGAGAGAGAGAGAGAGGAAAAAAAGTAGGAATTTGAAAATTTGAATGTTATCATGTTTTAGGGTTATGTGCAACAGTGAAAGTGTTATGTAAATTTAGAGTTGGGCTCAATTGTACGTTTGTACTTGTTGGGTTTATTTTATGGGCCAACAATAGTGGCCGAAATTAAATTAAAGCCTATATATAATTAAAATACATTATATTTATAAATATTATATATATATATATATAGAGTTCAGCTACTATACTTTTATGAGTATTGGCTCCTTTATACTCATAAGTTTTCGACCCTTAAATTTATTCCATTAATCATTTTCATCCGTTAGATCATACTATTTAACCAACTACCCACTCAACTCTAGGGGACCACTATCATTCTAAGTGGGGACCACCATCATCCTAACCACATCCCATCAATCAACGGTTAAAAATTTATGAGTATAAGGGGGTCTATACTTATAAGAGTATAGTAGCCCCGGCCTATATATGTATATGTATATGTATATGTATGTATATGTATATGTATATATATATATATATATATGTATATGTATATGTATATATATGTATATGTATATATATGTATATGTATATATATGTATGTATATATATATATGTATGTATATATATATATATGTATGTATATATATATATATGTATGTATATATATATGTATATATATATNACGGTTAAAAATTTATGAGTACAAGGGGGTCTATACTCATAAGAGTATAGTAGCCCCGGCCTATATATATATATATATTTTTTTTTTCGAGCTTTTCGAGCCTAATTCGAACGAGCAGAGTAATACTCAAGCTCGGCTTGAAATGAATTTCGAGCCTTTTATGTTGTTCAAGCTTGGCTCATTTAATTTCGAGTCGAGCTCGAGCGAGCCGAATATCGAGCCGAACACGAGTCGAACGCGAGCCGGCTCGCTCGTTTGCCAGCCCTACTTCTGGGTTAACAAGAACATATCACATATTTTCTCAAGATTAAAAAAAAGAGTTAATTATCAATTGTTTGAGCAATGGAAGTCTTACAACCATTAATTACTCTTACTTTCAAACCTTATTATTTGATGCTCAGCTCGCTCCTTTTAACTTAGCTATAACATCTCTAAGGCAATTCGCACACTTCGTTCATGGTCTATTTTCTAGAAATTCATGAACCCATTTGACATTCTTCAAATGTAACTCGATTTATGAAAATGAAGTACAACATGGAGAAAACAGGTTATAGAAATGTGATTTTCTACAATAAAGGTGTAAACAAATGAAACAGAGAGCAAGACAAGGGACGAGCAATGAATTTAATATTTTAAATATAACAGTGGAAAAAACAGCTAATTATAGTTGCCTTGCAATTTAACTAAAAAGTTTAACTAAACAACCGAAAGAACATGTTGAAACAGAAAATCATGCCGGCGAAAATGCCATAATTAATGGGGCTGCAATAAAATAAGAAAAAATAGGTAGTGGAACCTGCATGCTGGTAGAGACTTTAACAACATCATCTGCACCAAGAGATTTTGCAACTGAAAGACGATATTCATCTACATCGACAATAATGATTCTTGGAGCACCAAATGCACGAGCTGCTAGCATTGTGACTAAGCCTATCGGCCCAGCTCCCATGATAAGGACATTCTTCTCTGGACCAATCTCCGCTCGGCGACAGGCATGGATTCCAACACTAAGGGGCTCGCACATTGCACCTTCTTCCAAACTCACATTATCAGGAAGCTTAAAGCACAAATCAGCAGGATGCACCACCTAGGTAAACATAAGAAAAAGTTTAAACTCATACTTGCTGACATATCTTTGATGCTAGAGTCACATGTATCCTAATCTAGTTCTGTCAAAATAAAGTTACAGATATATTTCATTAATCCCAATGTAAAAGTATGAGTATTATGGAAAGAAAAGCTTAAAGTGAAGCCTCCAGTTAATAATGGAACGAAAGCAGGTAGGAGTTTGAAATAGCTTTTCCCACAACAATTCCATATTCTATTATGGTAGCCCGGTCCTAATCCTAAAGTGTGTTGGATGCAAACACCAAAAAGAATCAAGAAATTGAAGTTCAGAAGAGAACACAATCTATTTAGATGGTTCAGCTTTGAAGGCTATGTTCACAGGTGAAGACACAGTGAGATTTCACTACAATCAAAAGTGGAGAGTACAAAAAATAACTGTCACTCAAAAGCCATTAAAAGAATCAGAAGAAAGGGTGTATAAAACCCAACAAACAAAGAAACCCATCTACATTTGCCCAAGCCGTCTCCATACTTCCACCGCAAGCCTCCAACAGAATTTTCCCTTTGCTTTTCTCTTTAAATTGTCGGATGCAACATGAAGAGGGTCAAATCTGAGAACTTGAGACACACCTAACATACAGTGACTTCAAAGACGATAAGGATTTCTTATTCCAAATTCCTCTTTTTCTTTTCTCTCTGAACAACAAAAATATGGAAAAAAAAAAAAGCCTAAAACAAATTTATCTACTACTAGGTGCACTAGTGATTAAATTTGACTAAATATGGGTAATATTTGGTACACTGAATATGATTCTGGCAAATAAGAAGGATGATACGTGACAAGAGAAAGATCTTTCAACAAAACCTGGTTAGCGAGAGAACCATGAACAGGGGGAGTGGCAAAAAACTTCATGTCAGTGCATAGATTATAGCGGCCTCCCTTGCAATGTTTGCATCTCCAGCAGCTGATTCCCGGCTCTAATGCAACACGATCGCCCACCACAAGCGACTTAACTTCACTGCCCACCTCTTCTATCACTCCAGCGCATTCATGCCCAATAACCATCGGTTCTTTGACGATAAAATGGGCACATCTCATATGCTGTATTTCATAGAAATCGAAGATTATCGGTTTTCAGTCCCATTAATTTCAAACATTCAAAAGGAGTGATTGGGACGAAACAACATACGCAAGGCGACGAAATGTCAAGTCAGGAAGAGAATCTATTGCTTTCTATGTTCATAATGAAACTCAGTGTTCTTTGAGCCCGCAATAAAATGAGATGAATTTGATATTAAGAAAAGAGGGTTTTAGAATAAAAAGGTACAAAGACGAAAGATGAACCTTGAGGTAGTGAACATCACTGCCGCAAATGCCCACAGCTTTCATCCGCACTCGGACATCATGAGGGCCTAAACAAAATTCGATTTTGTGCAGAAAAGAGTTAATAATTTAAGACAAGATGCATAAGAACCCTTGATTGACTATTTTCTAACACAGGAAATCAAGAACACCAACATGTACTGAATCTGCAACTTCTTACCAACACAAGGGCCACCAAAACCCGGAACAAAAAACAATTTAAAAAAACTAGATAATTCATTATGTATAGTATATATGAGATAGAAAGGATCATGAACAGTGAATAAGTGAAATAACTGTTTGTTTTTAAAAGCCTACGCAATTACGAAAATATGTATAGAACGTGCCTTAAACTTTATCAAATAGTTTAATTGGTTCTTCTTCTCAAAACACAAAGTTACTAATTGCAAAGTTGTGATGATGCACATCTTACAGATCTACTTGTAAAGCTTCAAAATGCAACCAACCCCCGCCTCCCTCCTTCTTCTCCCCTCATGGATTAACATAAAACATCAGAATTCAAGAATAGGGTTAAAATAGGAAAGAAAGGGTTCCCTGTGTTTTAAAGCTTTACAAGATCACATATAAGAAATTGCCGAAAATGGTTATTTAATTAGTAACTTTTGCTCGGAAAGGGACCTATTTAACTATTTGATAAAATTTAGAGGGTTTCTAGAGGAATATTTATCAAAGCTCTAAAATTCCGCAGTTGTTTGTACATTTATCCACATCTTTTATATTCATCACCTCCGGTACATCTCCGCTCGACATTTTTTTGATGGACCGAAAACACCGAGTTAAATTATACAAAAAAAAAAAAAATAGAATGAATATAAAATTAGAAGCTTATATGAGAATTAAACTCAGAACCCTCTACGCAGATATCTTATGAAATAATCGATTACTCTAAAAGCTTTTGAGCTGCCAAATCAAAACAGTAATTTATAATATTTTCATATTCAAAATCCGGGCTAGCTAGGGAGGAGTAGATGGCAGAAGTGATGAAGAAGAAGAAGACATACCGAGGGGAGGAAGATCGAAGGGTTGGATCTTGAGGGTGTTAATCGAGACCAGCCAGGCTGCCATGTTCTGCTCCTTCCCCTCGAATCCTTCGCCACCTTTCCCCATCTCTCTCTCTCTCTCTCTCTCTCTCTCTCACAAACTCTCTCTGGTTCTGTTTCTTTGTATGGTTTTGGACAGGAAGAGAAGGAATGCCGGTGAGATGCAGACGGATATAGTGTAAGCGGAAGAGGAGAGAGACAGAGAGAGAGAGAGAGAGAGAGAGAGGAAGAGACAAAATAGAGATAGAGATATTCGCTCACACTGACGTAGACCTGCCTTCTTATCGGTTCGTGAATAGCGCCATAGCGGTAACGAATATAGGGCTATTTTTGAAAATAATCTTATAAAATTTTTCAGAGAGAAGTACCTATGTGCCCCTCCAAGCATATAAAATAATATTAGGGAAACTTCAAATACCCCACATGGTTTCGTAGTTTCTCACTTTAGTACCCTATAGTTTAAAGTGTATCAAGTTAGCACTATGTGGTTTTGCACTTTCTCACTTTAATACCTTGTGGTTTCAAGTGTATCAAGTTAGTACCCGTGGTTTCGCACTTTCTCACTCTAGTAATCTGTGGTTCAATATTTTGTTAAATTATATACACCGAAATAGATAATAAAAAGAGAAAATTGAAACCACAGGTACTAACTTAATACAAAAATAAAACCACATAGTACTAACTTGATACACTTGAAACCACAGGGTACTAAAGTGAGAAAGTGCGAAACCACAGGATACTAACTTGATACACTTTAAACCACAGAATACTAAAGTGAAAAAAGTGCGAAACCACAGGGGGTATTTGAAGTTTCCCTAAAATATTTTATATAATTTTTATGTATTTTATTTCAAATATATTTCTCGTATATAATTTTAATATTCAAAATATCCCAACTGTTAGTCACGGTTAAATTATCTCGAGCTAAATCTAGATTAAATTTCTATTAGAATTTTAAAAAGACAAAATATTTCTTTTGTTTATAAATTAATAACAAATAAGAAAAGTTAGTGACAAGAAAATGATATATTATTTGAAAAAGCAAAAAGTTAAAAAAAAAAAATTTATATCTAAATTATGCATAAATAAAAAAAATTGGCGATAATAAAATGATATATATGAAAGGACAAAATAATAATTTCACAGATATAACGACTGTTACTAATTGTTCATTAATAGAATTTAATTATATGAGTATATTTAAATGAATTTAAAATATTTAAAAAATATTTTTTTATATTAGCCTTCAGGGGAGGGGGGTTGTAAACAAAAAAAAATGTAGAATATTTCATGAATATATATAAGGAGTTGTTCCATAATTTTATTATAGTAAATCTGAGAGGTAAAAATGATAAATCTTTTATTGCACGAAGATTGTAAATAACGTAAATATGAGAGCCGACAAAATGATAAATCTCATATCATGCGAAGATCGTAAATAACGTAAATATGAGATGTAAAAAAAAAAAAAAATTTCAAATACCATCTATGTGGTTTCATATTTTCTCACTTTAATATCCTATGGTTTAAAGTGTATCAATTTAATATCATGTAGTTTTATTTTTATCTTTATATTATCGATTTTACTATTTTTTTCGTTAAATCAGTGACAAAGTTAAAACTAAATGGTACTAAAGTGGATATTTGATAAATCTAGGTGGGATATCTGAAGTTTTTTATATGTAATTTAATGAAATATTAACGGAGAAGCTGATGAAAAGATAAAAATGAAACCACAAGACACTAATTTGATACACTTTAAATCACAGGATATTAAAGAGAAAAAATGTGAAACTATAGAAGTGGTATTTAAAGTTTACCCTAAAAAAATGATAAATCTTTTATCGCACTAAGATTGTAACTAGAAAGTGAATTATGTATATCATTTCTTTGACGTGTTGATATGGTAAAAAAATTTTGTCCTTTTTTAAAACATCTATACTAACAATTTGACAAAAAATCTACCAATCCACACATAATCCACAAATTAAACAAAATGATTTTATTTAAATTTATTATGCCGGCTACAGACGGTCCTTTGTCTTTTCATTTAAAGGACCAAGAACATTAGCCCAAAAAAATTTTGAAAAGATTATTTTTAAATAAAATTTTTATTAGATTATTTAACAGAAAGTCCTAGAAGGTGGGTTAAAATGTATCCCCTCAACATTACTTTTCTGAATTCACATCCCTAGATCCTCTCAATGTTTGAATTCACATCCCTAGATCCTCAATGTTTGACTTTATTCAAATTAAGTAATTTCATTTAATAAAATATATAGGCAAATCCCTCCAAACTTTAAAAATATCTCATTTAACACTATTTTTTTTTCTTTCTAATATACTTCTCATATATTCCTCTGTTATTCTAAAATATTCTTACAATTACTACCCGTTAAGTTAACTTGAGTTAAACGGTAGTTAAATATTCACCAGAGTAAATCAAAATACCTCTTTCGTCCTTAATTTAGGGGCAAATAAAAAATATTGGTGATGGTAGAAAAAACCAAAAATCAAAATATTTTTTATTCTCCTAACTTAAGGGCAAATAAGAAAAGTCGGTAATGATGGAAGGGTATATTTGAAAGGGTAAAATAATAATTTCACATAGATAACATCTATTTTTAATAGTCCATTAACAGAATTTAACTCTAATAATATATTTGAAATAGGTTGGAACGTAGAAACAGTATTTTCAATATTAGCCTTCTAAGAGAGGTAAATCAGCAAGTCGAAAATTTTTCGGGGGTATATAAGCAATTGCCCCTTTATTTTAGCTTCTTACCTAATAGATAACCTTTCCTTTTTTATTAAATATTTTTATGTCATAATTGAAACACACTCAAATTAACATTTAATTTTAAATATATATTTAAATTCTCTAATGTATAACCTTTCTCTTTTTATTAAATATTTTTATATCATATTTTAAACTCATAATTGAATTAATATTTTTTAAAATATATAGCCGTTTCTTTTTTACTAAACATTTTCAACATTAATTTCAAATATTTATACTATATATTAATCTATATCTATATCTTTACTATATATAAAAATTGATAGAAATCGATAGGCAAAACCTTAGATTGAACAAAAGTATCACGCCCTGGATTACTCGTTTTTTCGGGCACACCGACAAATCCGTCGTATACAAAGAAAATTTTTCTGTATACAAAGCGAGAGTTGTACCTATACCTGTAATCATACAAAATTACAACCAGTAGTATAGAGCTGCTAACAAAACGGTAAACATAAATAAATAAATATAGGGTTTACTATACATACATAGCCTCTCGATACAACATCACTCGCTCCAACGAGGATTAAACATTAGTATGTATATGACCCAAAAACTCAAAACTACCTGTAGCTGGTACTCCTCTAAAGCAACAACAAAACTGGAAGGAATCTAGCTCGCGACTCCTTTTCCACGATCAGGATCAGCAACAGCAGCAGTCGAAGAAGAAAACTCTGCAAAAAGGAGTCAACAACTGGGTATGANGTACTCCTCTAAAGCAACAACAAAACTGGAAGGAATCTAGCTCGCGACTCCTTTTCCACGATCAGGATCAGCAACAGCAGCAGTCGAAGAAGAAACTACTGCAAAAAGTAGTCTTCAGTGGGTACCGTTACCGACCTCAACAACTTACCCACTAAGTCTACAGAAGTATGCTCAAGGATAGTAAAGAAAGCTGAAACAATTCTACAGCTATATGCCACTATACTATCACGATCTAATACTAACTATCTGTAGAAAAATACAATCTCTTACCTAATCTCACTAGGGACTGTGAACACATCCGTCCCGCCCGTCGAAGCTATACTACTATCACCACACTGGGTGGTCAGTGGAGAGCGAATCCAACTAGGACACAACGACAACAACGCAAAAGCACAAAACCCGACTCCGGAGTGGCACTCGTGGGCGCTACTCAACCGAGTATGCAAGCGTATCTCTGCCGAGTTCAATCAGACTCTTACAGGCTATAGTCAAAGCAGAAGGGTCTAACTGGTCTAATAACTATAACTCACGTGCCCTCGACACAATCTGATATAAAATACAGAAATCTGGATCCACCGTCAACTGCGACGGCACCCGACAGTCCGGAACAGTCTATACACTACTGTAAAAAAAAAATTCGGCATCCTAGCACGAGCGTAAATTCATTCTACACTATTCTGTATATCCACCGCGTACAAACTGCGGCAATACAAACTAATTACAGCTCCTAAAGCTAAATCTGTTAGTTTTCAGAAAATGATAGTGTAGAACTTATAGTTTTCTCTTAAGTCAAATCCAAGTGCAACATATATAATAAAACTAGCATTCAAAGCTCCAATTCAGATTTCATTTAAGAATAATGCAAATCGACGAATCGAGCTACTAAACATGATATCCGAAACAAAAATACATGCTGTCAACTCCGGCTTAGGAGGAAAACCGACGATTTTGGTAAATTTCAACCCACCTCAAAGAGCTAATCCAACTCCGGCGAGAAGTCGACAGAAAGGAACCATGCGCTCGCCCGGCCTCCTAACGATGCAACTACGACGCTCGCGTGCTCAAACGGCTCCTCGGCGCAAAGTCGACGTCGAACCGAGCTCAAGCCGTGGCCTCCACCATGCGTACGGCTCCACCTTAGAGAGAGAGAAGAAATAGCAAACAAAACTCTCCCTCTCAGCCTCTCTATTCTATATAAGCGGTGGAGGAGAAGGTGATAACAACGAGGCATCAAAAGACCAAAAGGCCCCTCACCTACTACCATGGAGTACCGGTACCAGGCCGATGCCGTACCGATACCCAGCATCAGATTTTGCAACCCGAGAGCAGCAGTTCGTAGAATACGTTGGGGTACCGGTATGCCCCTGTGTGGTACCGGTACGCAATGCTGAAAACATGCAATTTGCAGATTTCAGTGCTAAAATCCTGCTCTCGCGTCACACTGAGTCCCTTTTGGGTCCATTTCACGTCAAAACGACTCGAACTTGTTTTGACACTCTCCAGATGTGTCGACAAGCCTCAGATGCTGAAATCTCACGGCTGCAAAACACCAGGGATACTACAAAAAGAATATTTCCTACATATTTTAAACATAAATGAATAATCATAATTAACAAACTAAAAATAAATGGAAACTAATCAAATTTAGAAAATATATTATTTGAAAAATAGACTCATGCTACCATTGACTATTTAAATTTAAAATACAAATTTAGATTTTATTTTATATAAATTTTATGTTTAAATCTAAATTAATTAGTAAATATGATTGCATATTTTGAATTTGGGTCTATTGATAGACCCACTTTTTGGCGAAAATAAAATTTTTTATTTCTCTTTTTTCTTGCACAAACAAATTTAGTTATAAGATTTATATTTGAATTTATAAAATTTTTAAGTTAAAATTAAAATTCTGAGTTTAAATTGTGGATTACATTTTTTTTTTTTTGGGATATCAAATTTAAATTAACAATTAAGAAATTTTAAGTAAAGTGGATAAAAAATAAATTTTAAATTAAATATGAATTAGAATTTTCGGTACTTTTAGTTTAAAACATATACTTAATTTTTTTTAAGTTCGGACAAATTGGTACGTCAGAATTCAAATAATATACAAAAATATTAAATGTATATTAAAAAATAGTAGAACTATATAATTATAATTATAATTATATATATAGTCGACAGCAATCATTGAAATTTGAGGTAGGACATGATAGATATTTTCTAATAAGAAAAATAGATTTATTTTTTTAATCTTTATTTGATTTTAAACTTTTATTTCATCTTAAATTCAAAGTTTTAATTTATTTTTATATTGAATAATTTTTTACATTGAATATTTTTGTATTTTTATCGAATTCAGAGGAACTCAAAATTTAAATATGTATCTTAAATTAAAAGGTATTAAAATTTTCATTCAAATTTTGATTCAAATTTTAAAATTTTTGGTATGTGTATTTGCATTACAATATGTATGTACACACACATAATAGAAGAGGAGAGAGGACCACACAGAGATCCATCGTGGACCTCTCTCACGCGGTCCACGAGGTGGAGTGAACCTCGTGGACCGCGTGATGAAACTCCCCCAAACGCCGCGTTTTATGCTTTCGTGTTCCGCTCTCGTCTCCTTTCCGTCGAATTTGTAATTTTTACGAGTAACCACCAAACGTCAAAAATTTTCAGGGTAGTTTTAAAAGGATCCAAACACACCCTAATCGATAGAGAGAGAAAGCGCTTGAGAGCTCCTCGCATGGCGACCATGGCTATGGTGAATCCCTCGGAGCGCTCAGGTTTGAACCCGCGGCGATCTCTCGTTCTTCTTCGCCTTTCTCCTTCTCCGCACAAGTCGCCAAATTTAGGGTTTGAAATTCGAATGCCCCGAAGTTGCAGAGTTAGAATTTTTTCTGGAATCGATTCTTGCTCTTTAACTTCTACGGATTTGCAAATCGGGGCCACACTGTCTCGTATCCAAGGAGATGTTGGAAAACTATGGTTTTGGATTTATGTTTTATCTCATTTTGATCATCTTCTTCGTCTTCGCCCTACGCATTTCCCAGAAGAAGGTCCAAACTTAGGGTTTTTGGAATTATGTTTCGTTTCTACCTAGAGAAAGTTGCAAGATTAGGTTTTTTGATCGATGTTTCGTCTGATTTTGGTGATCTTCTTCTTATCCGCATTTCCTACATCCAGAAGAAGGTTAAAGCCAAGGGTTTTGGGAATTATGTTTCGTTTCTACCTAGACGAAGTTGCAAGATTCGGGTTTTGGA
Organism: Ananas comosus; assembly: GCF_001540865.1. NCBI lineage: Eukaryota > Viridiplantae > Streptophyta > Magnoliopsida > Poales > Bromeliaceae > Ananas > Ananas comosus. The sequence goes on along the minus strand of NC_033642.1, from coordinate 5,996,291 downwards.
TCTATAGTTTTGGTGATCTTCTTCGTAACTGCCTTTTCTACATCCCAGAAGAAGCTTGAAGCCAAGGGTTTCGTCTTTACCGAGAGGATGTTGGAACGTTAGGGTTTTGATTTTTTTTTTTATTTCGTCTGATTTTGATGATCTTCTTCGCGTACGCCCTGTCTACAACCTGGAAGAAGGCTCAAGATGAGGGTTTTGGATCATATGTTTCGGCTGATTCTGATGGTCGTCTTCTTTTATTATTCGGATGGATCTATAGAAGCTAAGCGCTACGGATTCAAGAAAAGCGCCTGAGGGACGGTACCGTTGACTAATGGTTCCAGCACCATCAAGGTCTGCTTCTACTGGAAGGCCGGGCGCTGCACCCGCCACCCGTGCCCTTTCCTTCACGGAGTGCCCCAGCATCCAAATGTCGGGTCTATGCGGAAGCACTCTGTCGGGCCTGATCATTTGGTGCCTCCTGTCGAGAAGAGCCACCAGGGTACGGGCCGTGTCTGGAGAAACCCTAGTGCAGGCCCTAAACCCTCTGCCCCCTCCCCGAAAAGAGTCTGCATGATGAAGTGCCCCGCTGTGGCCGTGGATCGTTCTGTTTCTACTCCGAAGGTAGCCTGCGATAGGAATGTAGAAGTAAATGGGAAGACCTGTACTGTGGCCACCAGAAAGGGTGGTTCTGGGGAAATAAAACCTAATGCCAACAGTAAACCAAACGTCCCTTCTTCAAAAGGAATCTGCAAGATAAATCAACAATGCAATGCGAAGCCCCAAGCTGTGCCCCTGAATCACTATGGTTGTTCTGTGGAGGATGTCTGTGATAGCAACCTTGGGAGCAATGCAAAGGCCCCCGCTGTGGCTACCAATAAGGATTCTAAGGAAATTAATGAGGGAGAAGCTCGTCTATGTGGCAACACTAGAGAAGTGATCTGCAAAAACTTCATCTCTGGGAATTGTAGCAATGGTGAGAGTTGCCGGGACAAACATTCTTGGTGTATTAGTGATAGCTTCTCCTTGTTGGCCTGTCTTGGGGGACACAGCAAGGTAACATTCAATGGCTTCAATCTTAGAAATTCCTCAGTTCTGCTGCTTTCTTTCTTTCTCGTTGTTGTTGTTGTATCTGATAAGCTAATTTTTGCAGGCTGTTACAGGTATTACAATGGTGTCTGGGTATGGGAAGCTGTTTTCTGGGAGCAACGACAAGACTGTCAAAATCTGGGACTGTTGGACAAGACAGGTTAGCTTTTGGTTTTTGACAGTCCTATCTCTGACCAACTGAGATTTTGTTGTTCCCTTTGATGAATAGATAATCTGTTTTCTGCAGTGTGTCCAAGTTGTTACCATGGAAGGTGAAGTCGGTTGCATCATCAGTGAGGGGCAGGGGTTCTTGTTGGGGTCCCTAATGCTTTTAAGGTGAGAGTTGTAGATTCTTTTACTTGTAAATCTGTTAAACGCGCATGATCAAGAAAATTTGTCCTCTATGATTTATTTTAGTTATATCTATCTTTTTGCAAATGCGCAGGCTTGGAACTTGCAAGCATCCATTGATGTAACCCTTGAAGGACCCAAGGGTCAGGTCTATGCCTTGATAGTAGGCAACAACACACTCTTTGCTGGGACAGAGGTAATTTTCTTTACAATCTTATAATTGGTTATGCTTACAAACCTGTCGCTTTGTTTGGCCTTTTTTTTTCCTTTTTCCTTTTTTTTTTTTGGGCACAATGATGTTTCTATGTGATGGAGTATAAATCTAATTCAAAATTTCTGTGAATTGTGTTATGTTGCTGCAGGATGGAAGTATTTGGGCTTGGAAGCCTAATCAGATAAGTGCTGCTTTAAGCCAGCTGCCACACTTCGTGGGCATAAAAAAGCTGTATTCTCATTCATTGTAGGAGCACACCGGCTCTACTCTGGTTCAATGGACTGTACAATTAGGGTAAGTCAGAATAATCCCATCAATCCTCCAAACCAAAAGATGCTTGCTTGCGTATGTGCTTAAAAAATCCTAGGAAGTTATGCTGAATAGAATTGATCATGAATAATTATATCCTTTTATGCTGAAGCAGTATTTACCTTCTGATATTCCTTAATGGCCCTATGAATCATGTGTGCGAATTCGTTTCAACTTGCAATACATTTATCTTATTTAGTTTATATGCTGTCGATTTCATATGTAGGTAAATAACACATCTAGAGTGACATGTTTCAGATCTTCAAATCTTGAAATTAATTCAGTCATCAGCCTTTTTTTACCTTTCAAATAATAGGTCTTGGTTGATATTTTTCTTGGTCGTCAAGACTTGTCTATGTATAGAATCATTTTATGACCAATTGATGTTTGGGAAATGGTTTCTGTTGATTCGACTCTTCACATCCAGATCCAGTACTAAATTTCACAACTTTGTAAGCTCCTATAATATCAGCTGTTTTAAGATTGGATTGCTTGGCACGAGGAAAGTTTTTTTGTATATTGTTCGGTTAAACTCTTTTATCAACAACGCTAACATCCAAGGCTTCACCAGATTTGAATTTTCTAGTCTATAATCAATTGAAGCTCTCTACAAGTGTAGATAGGACTAACATTATAAATATTAAGGTTTTAGTAAGTTCTTGACTGGAAAGATCTCCGAAAATTCTCACTAGTTTATTTTATATGTGCCTTAGATTCTGGATCTTTTGTAAATGGTAGCATTTACATAGAATGTGCCTTAGATTGCTTGGCACAAGAGGAAAGTTTTTTTATGTAGGTTGTCCTGTTAAAACTTTTTCATCTACAAAGCTAGCATCCAAGGCTTCACTAGAGTTGAATTTCACATTATATAATCAATTGAAGCTCTATGCAAGTGTGAGACAGGACTAACATTATAAATATTGAGTTTTTTTGATAATTCTTGACTGCAAAGATGTGTGAAAAATTCCCACTAGTTTATTTCATCTGGGCCTTAGATTCTGGATCTCTTGTAAATTGTAGCATTTACATAGAATGTGGGTTTTTAGTCTATATTTTGAGTTCTTTGTTTTACTATTATCAAACGAATTGAGATGATCTAACTTTTAGGATTTTCTTTCAGGTTTGGGACCTTGCAACTTTCCAGTGCACGCACACCCTTACAGGCCATGAATCGGTTGTTATGTCACTGTTATGCTGGGATCAGTTTCTGTTCTCTTGTTCCTTGGATGGAACGGTGAAGGTACGATTTTTTTGTACTTTGAACACATCTCATTTGAATTACCCTTTTTAATGTGTGTTCTCACTGCTTGTTCTTTTGCAGGTCTGGGCAGCTACAGAAAAAAATGGGATAGAAGTAGAGTATACCCACAAGGAAGAGCATGTAAGAGCTTTGCTTAGCCTACCTATAAGTATAAGTAGTCTTGCTTTTCAGCAGGCTGCTTATAATTCTAGTGGTTACTTTTCGCATGTGGTGTCCTAAAAAATTCTGAATCTTGTTCGTCTTTCTTGGCCTCTTCAATTACAAGACCACAAATGCTAAATTTGTATTTCCTAATTTTTGTGATTGTCTTGTGCTCTTTGATGACAACTTTGCATGTTGCTCTTAGATTGGAACTTTATCTTATTACTGTATACTGACATCAATCATTTTGGTATTGCTTTGTGGCCTTATTCAGCTAGCAAATTGCTCTTTTACTTTGGATCTTTTCTTCAATAATGTATATTTTGTAATGTAGATAGTGTGCTTAGACCAATTTCCTGGTGTTATACTGGTGGAGATTTCCATTTAATCTATGACTCAAGTGGTTATTTTGCTTATTTTACTTGATGGAACCATATAATTACAGTGTTGAACTGATGATATTATATGACGCGCTCTCATGCAAGCTATGTCCTTAAGCTCTGCCTAACCATACTTTCATTGATGTCATCTATTGTTGGTTGTTGCAGGGAGTGCTTGTGCTGCACGGAATGAATGATGCTAAAGCCAGTCCGGTGCTCATGTGCTCATGCAACGACAATGTTGTGCGTGTCTACGACCTACCATCGTAAGTGTGTCGTATAACTAAATTATCTTATTCTTGCATTGGATTATCCAATGAATTGTTGTTTCCCTGTTTTTTACTGTGTACACTATATTTCTCAGATTCAATGAAAGAGGGAGGATTTTTTCCAAGGAGGAAGTGAGGATTTTAGAGATCGGCCCTGGTGGTCTCTTTTTTACTGGAGATGGAGCCGGCGAGCTGAAAGTTTGGAAGTTGTACTCTAATTGAATGGCAGCTGGTTGACTTGATCAGAATACTACTCGTTCTTTACATATTTTAGCATGCTAATGTCCTATATAAATTACAAAAACAGTTTTGGTTCACGATAAAAGTGTGATGCTCATTCCCTTCCGAGATTTGAGCAATTCTTTTGTATATAGGCATATTATTTTTATTATAACGAAATAAAAAGTGCTTTTTTGGCAACTTGTGCCGAGTCTTAGTGTGGTTTCTTGTGTTGACGTCAATTTGGTGTTCTCGTGTCCATATAATATATATTAACTCATATCTCTTTTTTGATCATTTCAATTGTGAGTACGATTCATATGATGACCTTATTAGTCCACAAAATTGTAGGATTATGTGGTTGGTCAAAAAAGGGATGATAGCTACTTTTTTCTCTATAACAGGATTATTAGTTTCTCGTTGGATTTCTTCGGGACATTTTCCATTAAGTAATTTATACGAGTCATTAATCTTCCTTTCATGCAGTTTCTTCATTATTCATATGATTCCTAAGATACGTGACCTTCAAAATAATTTAGGCACAACAATTGTACCAAGTACCATTTCTACTCAACGTTTTGTCATGTTGGGTCTTTCAATTGAAATGTATCAATATGCAATATTAGTACTTGCTCTACAATTTCAGTGGATAATGATGCACATGAGTATGATGTTATTGAGCTATGCAGCTCTTTTATGCGGATCATTATTATCAGTCGCTCTTCTAGTCATTACATTTTGAAAAAACATTTGAGAGCGACACGAATTACTAGTAACCAATAATTATTTTGCTGCCAAAAGCGGATAATCAATCTTCTAATAAGAAAAAAGAGCTAAACTTTTTTGTTTGCTTTTCATGATACTTTACTTAATTAAGTATCATGAACTAGATCCTTAGAAAGATCAGAAAGAGAAACTTTATGATAAAAAAGAAATTGACTCTTTCTGAAAAGGGTTGGTCTTTTCTTTTATTTTATTAGTATCCTCTTTCTTGTATTTATTTGTACTGGAACGCATACATCAAAAATGATGTCTGCAATTTGAATGAGAATAAAATAGGTTATTTACAATTAGTCATTGAGAATACACAAACAAAGTCAAAGCTAGAAAAGGTGTGGTTTAACGGGAAAAGTACTCTATCGAGGTAATTATGTTGGGTTCATTGTCCATCATACAATAAACGAATACAATTTGTGTATGTACTCCTGGTAAAATAGGATCACTCTACTCCATTTCATAGATCAAGAACAATCGAAAAAGAAAGTGACAATAGGATGGTATCTCTTAAAATATTGAATATAGTAATACCACCGATTGTACTAATGTACATTTGATATGTCTCTCCTTTATCAATCGAGAGTAGTGAAAAGATTTGAAATTTCCGTATCAGTGTTTGTGTGATGATAAATGTGAAATAAAAAAACAAAAGCAATAAGGATCCCAGCTGGGGATTAGATCTTGCTTCCTGTACCCTCTTCCGTGAAAGAGAGAGATGAATTGATGAATTCACTGGATCGTAGTTCAGGATTGACGGGGCTGGAACCCGCAGCTTCCGTCTTGACAGGGCGATGCTTTGACCAATTAAACTACAATCCCAGTAAGGTGTATGACATATATATTCTTAATGTTACATATTCTTATGTAATAATAAGAACGTTCTAGTCCTAGTCGTCGTTTCGTAAGAAAAACAGGAATGATATACTAATATCATATCAACATATAATATGGGCTATAGTGTCAAAGCCCCACGACCGCCAATTTCGTTGGTTCGGGCACGTCCAATAGACGCCGAATGAACAGAACCTTTCCTGTCCGCCCAAGGCTCAACAAGAACAACAACTATCATGGATAAAGAATTAGCCCATGATTAATTTCATTATATATGGCTTGCACGAGGGCAAGCAACAAGCACAAGTGAAAGTAAACTAACTATGCATATATTCATTGTATCTTGCAAACTCTAAACAAAATACAAAGTTTGATACTTTATTACATTCATTTACCAATTTACATTACGTCCTTTAAATACATACATCATCTTTCATTTACATTACACTTTTCATCGTATACAAAAGATGAAAGTAAACTGGGTATAAACTAAACTCGGGGAAGCCCACTACCCAGGGCGCGATGCCCTTGCCGCGATCCTCGACCGCCTCGCTCGCGCTAGAATCTGCAAGATTAGTTGTAATGTACCGGATTTTTAATATGAAAGTAAATGTAAATAAAAATAGTGTAAGATACTATTTTTATTGGACTTAAAGAAGTAAAATATAAGTCGAAAATGACTTGTGCTAAAATTAGAATGGAAACAGAAAATTTAGAATTTTTTGTAAGAAATGGGGGCTAATCTTTTAACAGAAAATTTACAGTGTTAGAAAATTATAAAGATTTGAGAATATGTCGGAATTATTTTTCTGAGGTTAGATTTAAAATTTCATATTATTCCGACACCCGGAAAGTGAAAAACAAAATCTGACTGCTATCTGCTAGCGATTCTAGTCGGTAGACTTTTTGCTGACAAAATATAGTTCAAAACTGAAAAGTTAAGATCATGTTCTTCTTCTTGATTTTAACCGAGTTTGACCATCAAATTTGAACGCAAACGGACATTCAGAAGAGTCCCGGCGAAAAGTATCAGACTCTGAACTGGACTAAACTGTGAGTTGTAATTGTTAGGGGGGCCTATATGTAAAACCTGTTAGTGTAGATTGTAATAGCGGAAGTGAGATTGGTGAATAGTTGCGTCTGTTCATAAAGTAGTTATTCTTATGAAAGGATTCGTCTCTTCATAAAAGATCTGTCTTTTCACGAAGAGATATGTTTTTTCACGAAGAGATATGAACCTTTTGTGAAAGAGTATGTCTTTTCTTTATTTGTGAAAGGACGTGTCCTTTTGTGAAAGGATATAACTTTAAAAGTTGTGTCCTTTCATCGTAACCATTCACCTCCTATAAATAGGAGATGTTTGAAGGCTTCAAGGGAAACATATTCAATCCTTTCTCCTTCTTAATTTTTCATATTGATGCTTAAGAGAGAAGTTCTTAAGGGAAAGTCTTCAAAAGTGCTGTTTGCAGTCTTCATGTCACGCCCCGGGGTTCTTTTAGTTTAAAACATAGCGGAAAAGCGTTTGAAATTTTTTTTTTTAAAAACCTAACCCCAGGGAATGCCAGATCCGCCACAAATACAGGAAATCCACTGTTCACACGGACAGAGTCTCCCCTGTATTTGCACGGCGTCGCACAAGTACAACAGTACAAACAGGATACAACCACAACTAAACGAATATAGAGATAACTATACATTCATAGATTCATCATTCACATCACAGATTTGCATTCGATGTCTAAACATAATTCCACAGAAAATCTTTTGAAAACTGTTCCTTACACAGAAACTTTTATATTTAAAAACGCTACCACGAGGGGTAGAAAAGCTTTCCATTTTACGAAATTCAAAAATCCTTTTATTACATTCATGAAAATCCACATATTCAAATATAATAAAAATACTGAACCATTTAACTATCTAAGCTATATCAACAGAATAGTAAGGGTAGAAACTAAACCGAATAACCTGGGTCGGAAGCTCTATCGACCGCTACGAACGTACCTTACATCTCATCCCAATACTCATCTCCTGCAATACCTGAAAAATGGTGGGGGAGGTGAGAACATGTAAACATGTCTCCCCTCCCAGTGGGTACCGCAAGCCGAAGAAGGCGAGGAGTACTCACCGGATCAGGAAGAGATAACTAACAACAAGGGCAGATATACTAAATACAGTAGCAACAATAATACATGAACATAATGTATAAGAACGACTACTGCTACTGTAACGAAGAATATAAAGCATACCTGGGTATCAAACTATAGTAGCAAGACAAATATATAGAAAGAATTGTAAGTATGCATACAACAACTGCTACTATAGACATATGCGTCAACCGAACGTATAGACCAAATATACCCAATCTGTACTGGCCGTATTGGTACCCAACACCTCAGGCCCATGCCACATCTGCTCTAAACAGAAACAAGTCATATTGGTACCCAACACCTCAGGCTGTAAGCATATAACCACACTAGGGCTCACGGGTTGACACAAGCAACCACTTTTCCGGAAAAGAACACCCTCTTGCGGTGGATCAGACCGCTGGTGTTCGTGAAATGCGTGCGAGCAGTGGCGATCGATGCAGAATGCTCAATAGCCAACTGTCGGCAACCAGCCGACAATCCTGCCCACTCAGGGCACACTGACCATATGGGTCATCATGTAACCAAATCAACCAACCAGGTCACAAGTATAGGATATGAACTCGACCAACCATGTCACAAGTATAGGATATGAAACTCGACCAATCATGTCACNAGAGACTGGCCTGGGCGTCGGCAGTTATGACACTCGCCTAGACCCGTAAGTCACTGGCCTTTCAAGGCTTCACCTGACAGGAGTGGCAACACCTGGGGAATACCGTCCCACCACTCGATGTCCAAAAAAGTACACCGCCACTACTCCCAACATAGACACCAGCTTGTGCGAACCGTAACACGTACAGAAACACCATGCACTTCGAATTTACCAAACTCGAATGCAACCCAGGACACAAGTCCAAACCCCGCACTCACGTGCCTATACACCGTGGTCTTCCTATTGGTCAACCTAACCAATGGTTCAGTTTCATTTACTTTTCAAAAATAACCTGTGAATGGTGTTGTGGTTGTAACCTCGCTCTGATACCACTTTAATCTGTCACGCCCCGGGGTCCCTTTTCAGTTTAAAACAAAGCGGAAAAGCGTCTGAATTTTTTTTTTGAAAACCTGACCCCAGGGTATGCCAGATCCGCCACAAATACAGGGAATCCACTATTCACACGGACAGAGTCTCCCCTGTATTTGCACGGCGTCGATCAAATACACAAAACAACCAGGATACAACCACAACCAGATGAATATAAGGATAACTATACATTCATACAATCACCATTCACATCACAGTTTTACATTCAAGGTTTAATCAGAAATCCACAAAAATCTTTTGAAAGCTGTTTCCTACACAGAATCCTTTATTCTTTTAAAAACGCTACCACGAGGGGTAGAAAACCTTTTATTTTACAAAATCCAGAAATCCACATTTTCAAATGTAAATAAACACTGAACCACATAAACCAACTAAACTATTCATCAGCCAAAATAAGAAGGGTAAGAAAGTAAACCGAATTAACCCGGGTCGAAAGCTCTATCGACCGCTACACGCGTACCTCACGTCTCGTCCCACTACTCATCGCCCACGATACCTGAAAAATGGTGGGGGAGGTGAGAACATGTAAACATGTCTCCCCTCCCAGTGGGTACCGCAAGCCGAAGAAGGCGAGGAGTACTCACCGGATCAGGAAGAGATAACTAACAACAAGGGCAGATATACTAAATACAGTAGCAACAATAATACATGAACATAATGTATAAGAACGACTACTGCTACTGTAACGAAGAATATAAAGCATACCTGGGTATCAAACTATAGTAGCAAGACAAATATATAGAAAGAATTGTAAGTATGCATACAACAACTGCTACTATAGACATATGCGTCAACCGAACGTATAGACCAAATATACCCAATCTGTACTGGCCGTATTGGTACCCAACACCTCAGGCCCATGCCACATCTGCTCTAAACAGAAACAAGTCATATTGGTACCCAACACCTCAGGCTGTAAGCATATAACCACACTAGGGCTCACGGGTTGACACAAGCAACCACTTTTCCGGAAAAGAACACCCTCTTGCGGTGGATCAGACCGCTGGTGTTCGTGAAATGCGTGCGAGCAGTGGCGATCGATGCAGAATGCTCAATAGCCAACTGTCGGCAACCAGCCGACAATCCTGCCCACTCAGGGCACACTGACCATATGGGTCATCATGTAACCAAATCAACCAACCAGGTCACAAGTATAGGATATGAACTCGACCAACCATGTCACAAGTATAGGATATGAAACTCGACCAATCATGTCACAAGTATAGGATATGAAACTCGACCAATCGTATCACAAGTATAGGATATGAAACTCGACCAATCATGTCACAAGTATAGGATATGAAACTCGACCAATCATGTCACAAGTATAGATATAATGCACTGACCGACTAGGTCACCATCTCACAGATAGTCACGAAACCGCTCTACTCTAGACAGAATACATGATATGTAAAACAGGCAAGTAGAGCAATATGGAAACATAGTATCATATACAGACAAACTACTCTACTCCTACTCAGGATACTAAGCGTGTAAACAACGAGCAGAGTATAATGGTATAACATAGGTGCAAGACTCACTATATACTATGCAATTGTAATAATAGAAGAGTAAGGGTAAGAAACCATCACCAAGCGTGCACCACTATACCGACGTCGGATCGAAGTACCCACCTATAAGGACGTCGCGCCTGCCTCCTGACTGCGAAAGAATGTCAACTGGACCTAAGGAAGGTCCACCGGGTCACTGTCTAACCCACAACTAATAACCACTAAATCCACAACCCACGAACAAACCCACGGAGATCGGTTTCCCAAACCGATCACCGTAATACGCCGGAAGTCCCGTAATTGTACGGGGACTCCGCCGGGACCCACGAACTGTCCCGGAACATACCGACTCGAGCTACGAGTCACCTGCTGCCACAAAACACCTATTTTAGTGTGATTTGGCAGCAAAAACAATATTATATAAACAAACAATTATTGTCGGATAATTGTTCGGATCCGGGTTCCCGGAAGTGTCAATTTCGACACCGGAACCCACCGTTGCTCATTCGTCATTTCTGAACTCTCAAAATGACGTGAGTGACCAGCCAACAAGGCTCGGCGACTACACAATAGCTCAGGAAGCACCATCGGAATAATTCCGAACCGAACCCGCGTTCCGTCGGCGGATTTCGCCAGGAAACGCTCCGAAAATCACTTTTTGATTTCCGCAAAGGCTTGGGGCCTTGGGCAATCAGTCCAAAGGTTACCCACTACCCGCACATGCTGCCAAGAGCAGCCACGACGAACCAAAATGCATAAAAGCCCACTCGATTACCCAAAATCACATTATTTTATGTGATTTCGGTGCTTTTATGGTCCATCTACACAACCTAGAAGTCAATCAGCCAAACCGAGACACCCGCTGACAGGTCTCGGCGTACCGGAGGCCATGCTCACCTTTTGGAGCCATTTCGGCCACTGTGGGACGCGTACGAGCGACACGAGGTTCAACAAAATAGCGCGCACTGAAACTAAAACACATCTAATTAACTCATCCGGAGCTCGCTGACCCTAAGTGAGGTGGTCATTGTGATCATAACTGACTGACGATCACCGTGCTCACCTCCGGAGGCATCGGAACAGCCCCGAGTCGTCAGAACAGTGATCCAAACAGGAAACTAGTGCGCAGACAGGCTGAAAATAGGCTTACAGAGCTAGGTAGGGCACGGGGTGGCCGGCGGCGGCAGGACGGCGGGAAGGCCGGCTAGGGGTAGGTGCGGCATGTCCGAGGTGGCCGGGGATGGCGTCAGCAGGCGACGGGAGGCGGCGGCGACGACGGCCAATGATGCCTTAGGCACCCAAACCCGAAGAGAACACGGGCTCGCTCCGGCCGACGGGGAGCTCCGGCGGCAGCGTCTTCGGCGGTTGACGGGTGTGGCCGGCCAGGCGGAGTCGGTGCTCACGCTGGTCGGCTGCGGAAGGCGGCGGTGGCGGTGCTGGGTGTGGCTCGGCCTGCACAGACCCTGCGCGGCCGCAGGGAGAGGGAGCGGCGGCCGAGGGCCACGGGAACGGCTGAGGGGAGCTCCGGGCGACGGCGAGCGGTCGTCGGAGGCCGGTGGGAGGAGGCCCGGCCGATCCTGGACAGCGGCGACGCGGGGGAGAGAGATCTGGTCACCCACGGCCAGATCTTGCTCGGGCTGGCCGCAAACAGTAGGAGCGGCGGCAGCGGCCACTCTGGCCGGACGCGGAGGTGCCAGCGGTCACGAGGGAGGTCGCCTATGAGTTCCCTAGCGGCGGCGGCCCTTGGAGGCAAAGGTCGCCCCGGCTCGGCCCGCTCCGGGTCTGGGCGTCAGCAGCGCGTCCTGGCGGCGCCGGCGACGCGCGTGGACGGCGGGGCCGGCGGGGATGTCGCCGGAGGGGAAGCCTCGGCCGGCGAACTCTGATTCGACGCAAATGGATGCTTTCCTAGGATCCACGGCCTAAGTTGTGGAACCCGATGGAGAGGAGAGCATTCGAAGGCCTACTCCGGTGGCCGGAGGTGCTTGCCGGCAGCCGGAGTGCGGGCAGCTAGGAAGGGGAAGGTTCAGAGGGTTGCAGGGAGGTTGGCTGAGGGAGAAGGTGAACCCAGGTTAGGGTTTTCCCATAATGAAACCCTAGGAACTCCATATATGAATGTCAACTTTGCACACAAGTCCCTCTACACTGATTATTAGAAATTTAGTCCTTCACAGTGCGAGTATTTTACACGTACGCCTCTCTACGTCTGATTTCGTGTGATTCGGTACATAAAATATTACGACTTTTGCTAAGTTTCCGATTTGTCGCAATAGACCTCTTCCCGAACATCATGCAATAACTGGTGATTCGTCCGTCGGATTTCCGATCTGATAGCGCCATTGCGTTCAGCACGACGGGGGCATTGAAACTACGATTTTGTTTCATCCGATTTGCTTCCCGATTTGCGACAAAATCCGTCCTCTCTCCAACTAATCCACATATCACACATAGGCCTAGGTGGAAACCCGAAATCCTTTAATTCAAACTCGAATTTGAATTCCCTACCAGCAGTAGGTACTTGAAACAACTCTCACCCGACCCCCGGTCATGAGCACAGAGCACGAGGAGCTTCACGATGCACGAATAGCAAAGGACGAAAACCCTCTTTTTGATAAAACTCCTTTTTCTCGGAAACCATGCATCAGATCTGAAATCCGTCAGTGCCATTGGTTCCAAAATAGCTGAACCGATCAAAACGAGCTATTGGATCGCTAAGAACGGAGTCCGATACACGCCGAAAGCCAACTCTACTCCGTGGCTTCACCGAAAAACCGGGTTACTATTCACTTTAAGTGAAAACTAATAATCGCGTAACTTCTCCATTCTAGCTCATTTTCTTCTGAAACTTGACGAGTGCTTATGAAATTAAATTACACACATAAATATCGTCAACAGAGAGTTTAGTTGCACTGTCAAAATCTCAGTCTTTACACTTCAACGGTCTTGTTGTACCCCGGAGGTGATTTGTTGGTAACCTGACAGCATACATTCGAGTGGGGGCAAATAACACCTTAAAGAAAGTAAACTTACACGCCTCTCCATTCATATTTCCCCAACAATTTTAAGGTGTTATTTTAATGGAGATAAACACTGAGGCGACTTTCAAGATAATAAATCAAGACTCTATGATACTGAACCAATTCGATGGGGCCAACTTCACTCGATGGAAAGATAAAATGATGTTCTTACTTACTACACTGAAGATAGCCTACATTCTGGACCCCAATTTGTTTGATATTTCTGCACCGACTGATGCAGATACTGATGAAGTGAGGGTGGCACGTAAAAAACGCAAGGAGGATGAACTACCGTGTAGAGGACATATTCTTAATAACTTGTTAGATAATTTATATGACTTATTTGCATCAATCCAATCACCAAGAGAAATATGGAACTCTCTAGAAGCAAGATGCAATACTGAAAAGCAAGGCACATATAAGTTTTTAATTATGAAATATTTTGAATTTACTATGGTAGAAAACTTATCAATAATGCAACAACTACATGGGTTACAAATTTTGGTTTCTAAACTTAAAGAGTTAGAAATTTCTCTTCCAGAATCTTTTCAAGTAGGGGCTATTATTGCGAAATTGCCTCGTAATTGGAATGATTATAGAGTGAAACTTTTACACACTGCAGAAGATTTTACTTTAGAGCAAATTCAAAAACACTTTAGAATTGAGGAGGAAACTCGGAATTGCTACCTAAAAAATGATGTTCAACATAGCTTTAAAATAAATCAAGTAGATGAAAATAAAAATCAAAAGTTTTCTGGAAATAAGAGAAAATTTTCTGAATCAAATAACTTTAAGATAAAAAAGGATAGGATTTGTTATCACTGTGGAAAGAAGGGTCACTATAAAAGAGAGTATAGATACATGAAGAAATTTAAGAAGGAAGACACTAATAAGGCCAACATGATTGAACAACAAACCACAGAACTTATTGCAATGATTTCTGACATGCATATAAGCATGGTTACCGAACTTCACATGGCAACAGCAAGTTGCTGGATTGGTGGTATGATTCGGGTGCTACTGTTCATGTCTGCAACAACAAATCTCAATTTAAAGATTAAAAAGAGACAGCAGATGGTCACGAAGTGTTGATGGGAAATCACAGTGCTGCAAAAGTTCTAGGAAAGGGCAGCGTTGAGCTTTTCTTCACTTCTGGAAAGAAACTCTTACTTATCAATGTACTCCATGTTCTAGATATCGTAAAAAATCTTGGATATGCAAATTTACTTTGTAAAAGAAGGATAAAAGCTGTACTAGAGTCGGATAAGGTGATCCTGTCAAAGAATGGAGTATTTGTAGGAAAGGGATACTCTTGTAATGGAATGTTTAAGCTTGGTATCAATAATAAAAATAATAATATTTCTGCTTATATTGTTAATGTTCTATTTCTTTGTGGCATAATCGTTTAGCACATATAAATTATAATTTCTTAGAATTTATGGCTAAACATGGCTTAATTTCATATAATCATAATAATAAAGAAAAATGTGAAATATGCATTCAAGCTAAAATGACTAAAAAACCTTTTCCTAAAGTAGAGAGAAATATTGATCTATTAGAACTTGTGCATTCAGATATTTGTGAATTAAATGTTCATTTAACTAGAGGTGGAAATAGATACTTTATTACCTTTATCGATGATCATTCTAGATATGCATATATTTACTTAATGGAGCAAAAGGGTCAAGCTTTAGAAATGTTTAAATGTTATAAATCTATTGTTGAAAATCAAAAGGAAAAGAAAATTAAGATTTTGAGAAGTGATAGAGGAGGAGAATACCTCTCTACGGAATTCTCGATATATTGTGAAGAAAATGGTATTATTCATCAAACTAGTGCACCATACACTCCACAACAGAATGGATTGGCAGAAAGAAAGAATAGAACATTAGTCGATATGGTTAATGCTATGATTTTAAATGCAAAATTGTCTTTCAATTTGTAGGGTGAAGCATTACTTACAGCCTGTCACGTACACAATAGAATACCCTCTAGAAAAACAAAAATATCTCCATATGAATTATGGAAAGGAAGAAGTCCAAACTTAAATTATCTCAGAGTTTCGGGGTGTTTAGCCTTTTATAGAGTTCCAGACCCTAAAGATATAATAAATTGGGACCTAGAGCTCTAAAATGTGTTTGTAGGATATGCTGAAAATTCTAAAGCATATAGATTACTGGATTTGGAATCAAATATTATTGTGGAATCAAAAGATGTTGAATTTTTAAAAATAAATTTATCAATGATTCTAATTCTATTTCAGAATCTACACAAGCAGAAGTAGCCGGCACTAATTCTAGTATATCTTTTAACTATAAAAGAAAAATGACAGTAACTTCTAGTGAACCTAGGAGTTGTCAAAGAGTTAGAAAAGAAAAGAGTTTAGATCCTGATTTTGTATCCTTTTTTGTAGAAGGAAGTAGAATAAATGTTCTAAATAAAATACCAATTCTATTCAATATAGAAGATGATCCAAAAACATTTACAGAAGCCATGACTTCTAGAGACGCAGCATTTCGGAAAGAGGGAGTAAATGATGAAATGGACTCGTTATTATCTAATAATACTTGGATTCTAGTTGACTTACCTCCTTGATCAAAATCTATTGGATGCAAATGAGTATTTAGAAAAAGGTATAATACGAATGGATCTATGCAAACGTTTAAAGCGAGATTAGTAGCTAAAGGATATAAGCAAAAAAGAGGGTATAGATTACTTCAACACTTTTGCACCAGTGGCTAGGATGACATCCATTAGAGTGTTGTTAGCACTCAATTCAATTTATAATCTTTTTATACATCAAATGGATGTTAAAACAACATTTTAAATGGTGAACTAGATGAAGAAGTCTACATGGATCAACCTGAAGGGTTTGTGCTATCTGGAAATGAAAAGAAAGTTTGTAAATTAATCAAGTTGTTATATGGCTTGAAGCAAGCGCCAAAACAATGGCATGAAAATTTGATTCCATAATATTGTCCCATGGATTTAAATACAATAATGCTGATAAATTCATTTATCAGCATATTATCACCATATTCTTCTGATCTATTCTAGGAGCGATGAGGAGCACAAGGAGCATTTGAGGACTGTTCTGCAAATTCTCCGAGAAAAGAAGCTCTATGCGAAGTTAAAGAAGTGCGACTTTCGGCTCTGTGAGTTCACTTTCTTAGGCCATGTTGTTTTCGAGGGTGGAGTATCTGTTAACCCGAGGAAAGTGGAAGCAATTAAAGATTGGCCTCGCCCGACGACTATTGCAGAGATCCGTAATTTTCTGGGTCTTGCGGGTTATTATTGGCGGTTTGTGGAGGGGTTTGCTAAAATTACTACTCCACTAACATGCCTCACGCACAAAGGAGCGAGGTTTGTTTGGAGTGATGAGTGCGACAAAAGCTTTCGGGAGATAAAAGAAAGATTGACTTCAACTCTGATACTCGCCTTGCCGATTCCGGGGGAGAGTTTTGTGGTATATAGTGATGCCTCTTATAATGGTCTAAGGTGTGTTCTAATGCTGCGTGGGCGGTTTATTGCTTATGCTTCTTGCTAATTGAAGAATTATGAGAAGAGCTATCCTATTCATGACCTTGAGTTAGTCGCAGTAATTTTCGCGTTGAACCTGTGGAGGCACTACTTATATGGTGAGCGATGCGAGGTTTATAGAAGAATACAAATTAGGTTTCTTCTTTTTTATATATCTTATATATTTTTATTTTTTGTTATATCCAAATCTAGATCAACATAATTTACTTTACGTGGAAGAGTCTCATCCTCTATTTTTATCAGGATATTCTATCGCACTGTTCATTTTGTGAACAACTGATGCAATAAAAGATAATGTTAGAAGATCGTAAATTTTGGTTACTTGAAACTTCATCTTGTTCATGTTTAACAATTTTAATTGTCGATTTGAATGCGCTACCTAGAATGTAGTAACAGTATGAAGATCTTGGTGATATCGATAGTATTCTAGGCTTCTAGCTCAACTCTCTCTTTATATTGTAGATAAGTTGCTTCTGATGTTGCGCCTAGCAACGTAGTTGTACATCTAAAATAAATGAAGTTATTGAAGGTGCTTTATAATATTTTTATAGCTATATTTGATGATTGTTAAATGCAACTCATTGTAAGTCTTCTCAACGTTCTTGTGATCATCGAGAAAAATTACTTATCCCTTTCTTTATGTCTTACGCTTTTGATGCAAAGAACTATCAGTCTGTTATTAATTTGGGTTATTTGCATACACGTCCCTACAAACATAGTGAATTGCGAAAATATCCCTGCAAAACGGAAACTCCATAAGTTGTCCCTGCAAAAGTCCTAAGTTAGGTAGATATGTCCCTCCGGTTAACATCCGTTAGTGATCTGTTTATTTTTTAACAGTGGATTCGTAAAATGACCATTTTACCCTCACAAATATATCCCTCCAAAAGTTTTCCTCTTCCCCTTCTCTTTCTCTTCCTCTTCGGACCGTCGAAGCGGACGACGGCGGCGGCGGCGGTGGCGCGGGGTTGGGTTCGCCGGCGACGAAGAAGAGGGAAGAACGCCTGGGCACCAGAGCTCTACCTGGAGCTCGTCGCCCTCAACGCCGTCCCCTCCCTCGTCGGCCTCCTCGGCACTGACATCACCGTCGATTTTGTCTCCCTCCTCACCGACCTCACCGACGCCGACGTCCTCGGCGACCACGACGACCCCGCGCACGCCCTCGTCGCCACCCTCGTCGACAACAACGCCCTCGAGCTTCTCGTCTCGAAACTTGCCCGCCTTTCCGAGGTCGACCCCGACGAGGTTCTTCTCCCTCGCAGGTGACGAAGAAGAGGGAAGAGGAAGAGGAAGAAGGAAGAAGGAAGAAGAAGAGAAAAGAGGAAGAGGGAAGAGGAAAAGGAAGAGGGTTGGCCACCGTCGTCGTCGTCGCCGTCGCCGCCGCATTTCCTCCCCGGCGACGAAGAAGAAGGAAGAGGAAGAGGAGGAAGAGGAAGAAAGGTAAATACGTCAATTCACACTATAATTAACCATGGTTAAGTATTTTAACCGTGGTTAACGAAAATTTTCTAACAGATCTGGACGGCAGGGACATATCTGCATAACTTAGGACTTTTGCAGGGACAACTTATGGAGTTTTCATTTTGCAGGGATATTTCCGCAATTCACTATGTTTGCAGGGATGTGTATGCAAATAACCCTATTAATTTTATAGCATCATTGAGAAATATTTGCTACTTTGTGAAATGATCCATCATAATTTGTCAAAGTTGCCTTTTTGGGTTATGTTAATGGTTTGTGTTGTTGTGAATTAGAACTTCTCTGAGCAGGTTATTTTTATAATCAGGAAGAGCTGTTGAGTTGCTTGAAGCTTTGGAAGCAATGGCTAAAGATAATCAACATATTGTACGAAGAGCAATGATGTTGAGCAGGAAATATCGCACGCTAGTGAGCTCCTGGATAGAACCTTTACAAGAAGAAGCTGATGTTGGATTTGAAATTGATTATGTTGCAAGGTTTGCTTTATTATCAGGAAAATTTGTTTGTATGCTGATTTAACTTGATTCCTTTTCTCCGTGGTGAAGTTGAAATTTTTTTTTTTGCATGGCTGCTGTTTTCATTTATCTTGTACTGAAATGTGTGTGTGTGTGTGTGTATAGAACTAGGCTAATATACTATTAATAGCACCAAGTCATTGGTGCTACCAAGTTTTTGGCCATTGGATTAAAAGATGTGCGGTTAGGATGATGTGGGCCCCCTAGGGTTGAGTGGGTGGTTGGTTGAATAGTATGATCTAATGGGTGAAAATGATCAAAAGGGTAGATCTAACGGCGAAAAATTTGGTAGCACCAAGTGCTTCCTGCTATTAATAACGTAGTAGTCGAATTATATATATAGAGCTAGGCTGGAATACTATTGATAGTAAAAGATCTTTTTTACTATCAAGTTTTTAATGCTTTAATGAGAAATTGTAGGGTTAGGATGATATTAGTCTCTTAGGATTGAGTGGTCGCCTTAGGGTTGAGTGGTCCCTATTGGGTTATAATATTTAATCCAATGGTTAGAAATGATGAAAGAAATTGATCCAAAAGCTAAAAACTTGATAGCAAAATAGATCTTTTGCTATCAATAGTATTCTAGCCAACTATATATATATATTGCTGTTGTGCTCCTAAGTTGTGATAACATCTGGGAGCCATCTAAAGGTTCTTGTCTTTGTTAATATCTATGTATTGATTAACTATACATGTAGATAATAGGTTAACTAGAATCTGTTAATTTCTGCAGAAGATTTTTTTGCAAAACTTTTATTATTTTTTCCTCATAGTCGGTACTTAAGACTGCACTGGTGTTTAATTGCTGATAATTCCTTCTAATTCTAGTTTTTGTGCAAGATATTACTTCTGTTGGTCGATTATATAGAAAACATTGTTCACACAGTAGACAGCTCTAATATAAGAGATCCAAGTGTTAGCATTTAAAGAAATGGTTACTATACTAGTATTTATTTATTTATTTATTTATTTTGCTTTGATAGATATCCCTACAAGTATGAGTTGTGCAAATACCACTATAAAGTTGATAATTGCATGCCTGCCCCTGAAAACTTAGTTATCGTTATGCACGTGCCTCTGTGGGGGTATGCAGGCAAAGTCTGTATTGGAATATATACCCCTAGCAAGAATGTGAATGCAAATACAAATGGTTTTCAGGAACATGCATGCAAATAACATGCAATGGCACTTGTGCAATTTTGCATATTTGGAGGGGAATGTAAGTCCTATCATTGTTGTCAAGTAGAATTTGCCGAGATGGTTGTAGCACTTGCATTACTTTGTTAGAGTCTGGCTTTAATTGCAACATAAGGGAGCTTGTCTTTATGAAGTTTGTTATGTTTTAGTTGTTTGAACATCATCACATTGTTACTTATTACTCTTTTCTCATGCTAATCAGAGAATAAGGTTGCATCATAGATATCCGTTGTTATATTTATATTTGGTATATCTTCTCTTCTTTTGCTTACAACTTTTACGTCGTATGTATTATGGCATATTTTAGGTATACAGCAGAGGGAGGTCTTACAGGAGAGCGCAAGCGGTGGGTGCCGCGCAGGGGGAAAACTCCTTTGGATCCGGATGCCCTGGGGTTCGCTTATTCCAATCCTGTGGAAACATCTTTCAAACAGCTCTGTTTAGAGGAATGGAGGATCAATCATCGTAAACTCCTGAAAACTTTGAGGAATGAGGGGCTTGCAATTTTAGGCGATGCTTCTAAAGTCGTTGTTCTTGGAGTAGAGGAGCGCTTGAAAAAGATATCAAAGGGCCAGATCAGAATGTGTTGAAACCAAAAGCTGCCAGTAAAATGATAGTATCAAAATTAAAGGAGGAGCTAGAAGCACAAGACTTACCTACAGATGGAACAAGACAAGTACTTTATCAGAGAGTACAAAAAGCAAGAAGAATTAACCGTTCACGTGGCTGGCCACTTTGGGTTCCTCCAGTGGAAGAGGAGGAAGAAGAGGTATGTTCTGCTTATTTGTGTACTCCTGGTTTCTAAGTTCAGTTGGTAACATAGTATGATCAAGGTTAATTACAATCAGTTGCTAAAGTTTGACTCCGATTTCAATTTTGCCTTTTGCTTTGATTTTAACTAAGTCCATCAAGTTTGTCCTTCCTAACAANATACTTTTGTTTGGTAGAAATGTTTTATTTATACTCGATATATACCATTGTTGTTTAAGTCGGTACTTCAAACTAGTGCTAAAGGTAAGCAGGAGTATAAACGTTAAAATTCATGAATCGGAGGTTCCGAGTTAGAGTTAAAACTAAAGCATAACTGTCCGGAGTTAAAATAGTTGGATCAGGTACTTCAAATTGGTGCTAAAGTTAAAGTGGGAGTATTAAAATTAAAGTGTCTTTCTAGATGAACAATCCTTCCTGTTTGAACTACCTGAATCAATTTTAGTTTCGTTTTCCGTTTTAACTTTAGCCTCAGTTTGAAATCGTTGACTAACATTAATTGGAACTAGTATGATACAATGGTGTATTATATTTCCATAGTTAGATTGTATAGCTGTAAATGAGTGAAATCAGCCAACAATCGTTGTATATTGATCTATTTATTGAAGAAGAATACAACCAAAAAAGAGGCATTGAGCCATTCAATCAAATTCTATCATGGTATCAGAGCCTTGGTTCTAGAAATTTTGAAATACTAGTCCTAAAAATTGCTCTTGGTTTTCTTGGTTTTCTTGGTGCTGTCTGTTGGATCAGAGATTCTGCAACAAATCAATGTGACGGTGCGATGGGTGCGGCATTTTTTTCATTTCAGGATTTGGCGTGGAAAGGAAGCTCACGATTTTGGTAAAATTTTAGTTTTATTTGGTGAATTTATTTGGGTGTGAACTATTCTCTTTACTTTGATATGGCGGATAACAATCCTAAATTTTGTGTTAAGTTTACTGGAAAGAATTATGCCACATGGGAATTTCAATTTCAATTGTTTGTCACTGGAAAGGAGTTATGGGGACATATAGATGGCACTGTTCCAGCTCCTATAAATGCCACACAATTGTCTCAATGGAAAGTCAAAGATGCTAGGGTGACGTCTTGGATTATTGGGTCCTGTGATTCTCAACTTATTCTTAATTTACGTCCATATAAAACTGCTAAAGACATGTGAGAATATTTAAAAAAGTTTACAATCAAACACATTCAGCTAGAAGATTTCAATTGGAGTGTGAGATTACAAATTACACTCAGGGAGGATTGTCTATTCAGGATTACTTTTCTGGTTTTCAAAAATTATGGGCTGAATTTTCTGATATTGTTTGTGCTACCGTGTCCAAAGATTCTTAAAAAGATGTATTGGCTGTTTATGATGTTAGCAAGCGTGACCAGTTTTTGATGAAGTTACGGTCAGATTTTGAGAATGTTCGTTCTAATTTGATGAGTCGTCACCCTCCTCCTTCATTGGATATGTGTTTTGGTGAATTGCTTCGTGAAGAATAGCGTCTTCTCACTCAAGCCACTCTTGAACAAGAAAAGTTGACTACAACACCTATGGCATTTTTGGCTCAAGGAAAAGGCAAAGGTAGGGATATGAGTAAGGTTCAGTGCTTTCGTTGCAAGAATTATGATCATATTGCTGCAAATTGTACTAAAAAATTTTGCAATTACTGCAAAAAGCCTAGACTCATCATCAAAGATTGCTCAATTCGGCCCCAAAATCGCCAGGTCGTTGCGTTTCAAGCTTCTACTACCAATCCTTCTACAGGTCAAATTCCAATTGGGACCTCAACAACAGTCAATCACAATGCTGAACCAATAGTTCTTACTCCTGAAATGGTGCAGCAAATGATTATTTC
This sequence comes from Ananas comosus, assembly GCF_001540865.1. Lineage (NCBI taxonomy): Eukaryota > Viridiplantae > Streptophyta > Magnoliopsida > Poales > Bromeliaceae > Ananas > Ananas comosus. The sequence continues at coordinate 5,973,408 of NC_033642.1, read as the reverse complement.
GGCCTTTTCAACTCTAGGACTTCCGGTAATGGTAATTCTCCATCTGAGTCTTGGCTTATTGATTCTGCAGCATCAAATCATATGACTAGCTTAGTTAATTTGCTCAACAATGTCCGCCTATACCATGGTTCAGAACATATACATGTTGCTAATGGAAACACTATTCCTATTACTGCTGTTGGAGATATTACTCCAACTTTCAACAATGTTTTTGTATCACCTGGACTATCTAATAATCTTCTTTCAGTTGGACAATTAGTAGAAAATAACTATGATGTACATTTTTCTCGTGATGGTTGTTGTGTGCAGGATAAGGTGTTGGGAACGGTGATCGCGAAGGGGCCTAAAGTAGGACGATTGTTTCCACTCCATTTATCCGTTCCTAAACATGTTGCTTGTTCTACTATTATCAATAAAAGTGAAATGTGGCATAAACGTTTGGGACGCCCTAATTCTGAAATTTTGTCTTATTTGTCGACTTCTGGTTTATTGGGCAATAAAGATCATTTTTGTTCTTCTCGTACTTCTTTGGATTGTTCTGCTTGTAAGTTAGGAAAAAGTAAAATACTTCCTTTTCCTATTGCTGGTAGTCATGCGAAAAAATGTTTTGATATTATTCATAGTGATGTGTGGAGGATCGCACCTGTTATTTCTCATGCTCAGTATAAATATTTTGTGACGTTTATTGATGACTATAGTTGGTTTACTTGGATTTATTTTCTTCGTTCTAAATCCGAAGTATTTTCAGTTTTTAAATCCTTCCTCATGTACGTTGAAACTCAATTTTCTGCTGTTGTTAAGGTTCTTCAATCTGATTCTGGTGGAGAATACATGACGAATGCATTTCATGATTTTTTGAATCAAAAAGGTATTCTCTCCCAACGTTCCTGTCCATATACGCCTGAACAAAATGGTGTGGCCGAACGAAAGAATCGTCATCTCTTAGAAGTGGCTCGTACTTTGTTACTTGAATCTTCAGTTCCACCTACTTTTTGGGTAGAAGCTTTATCTACAGCAGTTTATCTTATTAATCGACTGCCTTCTCGCACTCTAAATCTTGACTCTCCTTATTTTCGTCTTTATCATCAACATCCTCATTATCAACATTTGCATACCTTTGGCTTTGTTTGTTTTGTACATTTGCCTCCTCACGAACGCCATAAGCTTTCTGCTCAATCTGTTAAATGTGCATTTATGGGGTATAGCACTAGTCATAAGGGGTTTGTTTGTTATGATCCTTGTTCTAAGAGGCTTCGTGTTTCTCGGAATGTTGTTTTCTTCGAAAATCAACATTTCTTTCCCGCTCATGTTAGCTCATCCCCTGAAATTGCAATTCTTCCTAATTTTGATGACACGTCTTCTTGTATTGAACGGTTCAAGCCTGGATTTGTGTACACACGGCGTCCTGTACTACAGCCCCTTCCTGAGCCAGCTCCGCCATTTGCTCCTGCTCCACCTGCCCCGAGACGGTCTACCCGAATCTCTCGTCCTCCTCAGCGGTATGACTCTTATCATACATCATTTTCTACTACTTTGTCCTCCATTTCGGTTCCATCTTCTTACTCACAAACAGCGAAGCATGAGTGTTGGCAGCGGCCAATGCACGAGGAACTTCGTGCTCTTCAGGATAATCAAACGTGGGACATTGTTCAATGCCCACCTCATGTTAAGCCCATTGGTTGCAAATGGGTTTATTCAGTGAAGCTTCGCTCTGATGGGACCCTAGATCGCTATAAGGCTAAGCTGGTTGCCTTGGGTAATCGATAAGAGTATGGAATAAACTATGAGGAGACATTTGCTCCTGTGGCCAAAATGACTACGATACGTACAATTCTTGCTATTGCTACTTCACAGGGTTGACCACTTCAACAGTTGGATGTCAAAAATGCTTTTCTCCATAGTGATCTCAATGAGGATATATACATGACGCCTGCTTTTCTACTTTGGAAGTTTGTAAATTGAATTGTTCCTTATATGGCTTAAACCAAGCTCCTAGAGCTTGGTTTGAGAAGTTTCGCTTTAGCTTGCTTCAATTTAAGCTTGTGCAAAGCCAATATGACTCTTCCTTGTTCCTTCGAAAGACCTCTACTGGAATTGTCCTCCTTTTTGTGTATGTTGATGATATTGTTATTACTGGGAAGGACTCATTATTGATTACTCAGCTTAAGCAACATCTTCGACAGTCTTTTCATATGAACGATCTTGGTCATCTTACATATTTCTTGGGATTGGAAGTTCAAACTGACTCTTCTGGCATATTCTTACACCAACATAAATATATTCAGGATTTGATTGCATTGGCTGGTCTTCAAGATTCTTCATCTGTTGATACACCACTAGAAGTGAATGTTAAGTACCACACTGCCGAGGGCGAGATACTTCCTGACCTTTTGTTGTATCGACAGCTAGTGGGTAGCCTGAATTACCTGACTATTACTAGGCCTGACATCTCCTTTGCTGTACAGTAGGTTAGTCAATTTATGCACTCTCCACGACATCTACACTTGGCGGCCGTTCGCCGCATCATTCGATATCTTCGCGGCTCTCCTTGTCGAGACTTATTTTTTTCTGTTGGCTCTCCTATGTATCTTGTTGCTTTTAGTGATGCTGATTGGGCGGCATGTCCCAATACTCATCGTTCTTGTCTGCCACCACAAATGACGCACCTCGCACGGTCGATGGGTTTTAGGCCGTGGGGTAGTATTCATGATTTAGATGAGTATGTATATGTATATCGGTATCAGGTAGCGAGTCCATGGCTTCCAAAAGATGCAAACATCTATTGTTAATTACCCCTGTAGATTGGGGCACCTTCGATTAAGAGACCTTTATAGATGGGATGAGATGAATCGTGTCTTGGTTTATTGAATCCTAAGTATATGTATTAGGATTTAGTTGGATTTGAGATTGACTAGGTCCTAAGTATATGTGTTAAGACCTAGTCGATATTAAACTCTATGTATTAGAGTCTAATTGGCTCTAAGTATATGTCTTAGAGTTCGATTATATTCACCTTGGTCGTATATTCCAAGGTGGAGATGTGACCCGACCCCAAGTATATGTATTGAGGTGGGTCGAATTACCTGAACGTAGAGAGTGGTTAATTCCTGAGTATATGTATCAGGATTAACCGAGTTTAATATATTTTCCGCTCTAGTTATATGTGCTAGAGTGAGGATCTGAATAAGCCCTAAGGTATTGCGTTAGGGTTCGTCGGATTTGATTCGTATGAGCTCCAAGTATATGTATTAGAGCTCGATCAGGTATGGATTTCACTCTAGGTAGGTGTGCTAGAGCAAAGGCTGACTAGACCCTAAGTATATGGGTTAAGACTAGTCGAGCTTGGTTTGACTTCCACTCTAGGTAAATGTACTAGAGTAAAAGGTTGACTAGACCCTAAGGGTATGTATTAGGGTTAGTCGGATGAACTCTAAGTACATTTGATATCATTTGACTGAATTCTAAGTATATAATTTAGAACTCTGTCAATTTGGAGATATTTTGCCTTAGTTATATGTGCTAAGGCAGTTGACTTAGCCCTAAGTATATGTATTAGAGGTAGTCGATATTTAATTTTTACTCTAGGTGTATGTGCTGGAGTAAAAAAAAGATTTATGATGGACTTTGGGCATGAACTAGTTCATATATGGTTCATGAGATTTGGATATGGCTTGGTATGTGGCTCATAAGGTTTGATGCATGGTTCATAGAGTTTGGTATATGGTCCATATGATTTGGTTTACGATTCATGAACTTGGTGTATGGTTCATGGGATTTGGTTCATGAACTTGGATATAGTTTATGAGGTTGGGTATGTGAGATTTGGTTCATGGGGTTTGATATATGGTCCATGGGATTTGGTCCATGAGATTTGATTATGAACTTGGTTTATAGACTTGGGTTCATGGTTTATAGACTTGGGTTCATGGTTTATGGGATTTGGTTCGTGAACTTATGCATGGTTCGTGGTGTTTGGTTCACGAACTTGGTTCATAGTTTATGGGATTTGGTTCATGAGGTTGGGTATGTGAGATTTGGTTCATGAACTTGGATATGGTTCATGGATTTGGTGTATGGATTTGGTGTATGGATTTGGTTCATGGTTCATGGACTTGGGTATGGGTATGGGATTTGGTTCATGAACTTGGATACGGTTCATGGTTCATTTGGTTTATAGTTCATGGGTATGGTTTATGATTCATGAACTTGGTATATTACTCATGGGATTTGGTTCATGGGTATGGTGTATGGTTTATGAGGTTTGGTTTATGAACTTAGGTATGGTTTATAGAGTTTGATGTATGGGGTTTGATTTATGGACTTGGATATGGTTCATGGGTTTTGGTGTATGGGATTGGTTTATGGCTCATGACTTGGTTCATTTGGTTCATGAACTTGGTTCATGACTCATAGGGTTTGATATATGGGTCATCATATTTGGTTCATGAACTTGGGTATGGTTTATGGGATTGGGTTCATGAACTTGGGTATAGTTCGTGGTGTTTGGTTCACGAACTTGGGTAAGGTTCATGAACTTGGTTCATGGTTCATTAGATATGGTTCATAGATTTGGTTTATGGACTTGGTTCATGGTTCATGAACTTGGTTTATTTGGTTTATGAACTTAGTTTATGGGTTTCGGGGTTTGGTTCATGAACTTTAGTTCATAGTTCATGAACTTGGTTCATGAACTTGGGTTTCTGATTTGGTTCATGATTCAAGGAATTTGGGTTCATGAGTCCAAGTCGGAAGTTGGGTTCGGGTTGTATTTGTGGTTCGGATTGGATTTGAGTTTGGATTTATTTGTGGACTGGATTGGATTTGAGTTTGGGTCTTTATTTGTGGACTTGATCGGATTTAGGTCTGGATTTGGGTTTTGGGTTTCGATTTTTGGTTTGGGTTTGGGTTTAGGTTTCGAATTTTTGGTTGGATTTGGGTTTAGGTTTCGAATTTCTGGTTGGATTTGATTTGGGTTTTGGGTTTTAGTTTTGGATTTTTGGTTGGATTTGATTTGGGTTTTGGGTTTTTATAGCTTTAGGTTTGGGTTTTATTTGTGGACTAGAAGATTTGATTTGGGTTTGGGTTTTGGTTTTGGATTTTTGGTTGGATTTGATTTGGGTTTTTATGTGGACTTGGTTTGGCTTGGGTTCGTATGTGGACTTGATTTGGTTTTGGGTTCGTATGTGAACTTGATTTGGTTTGGCAATTTGATTTAGGGTCCGAAGAAATTTTCTTTTGATTTTGCAATTTGATTTAGGGTTCGAAGAAATCCCCTTTTGATTTTACAATTTGATTTGGGGTCCGAAGAAATCCCCTTTTGATTTTGCAATTCGATTTGGGGGTCCGAAGAAATCCCGGTTTGATTTTGCAATTTGATTTGGGGTCCGAAGAAATCCCCTTTTTGATTCTAATTTGATTTGGGGCCCGAAGAAATCACTTTTTAGTTTTGCAATTTGATTTGGGGTCCGAAGAAATCCCCGTTTGATCTTGATTTGGGGTCCGAAGAAATTCCCGTTTGATTCTAATTTGGGGTCCGAAGAAATCCCCGTTCGATTTATGATTTGGGGTCCGAAGAAATCCCCGTTTGATTTTAATTTGGGGTCCGAAGAAATCCCCGTTTGATCTTATTTGATTTGGGGTCCGAAGAAATCCCTATTTGATCTTGATTTGGTTTGGGGTCCGAAGAAATTTTCGTTTGATCTTGATTTGATTTGGGGTCCGAAGAAATCCCCGTTTGATTTTAATTCGGGGTCCGCAGAAATCCCCGTTTGATCTGATTTGATTTGGATTTGAACTGGTTTGAGACTTTTCTAGATCGATTCAATGTTCCTGAAATGGATCGAAGGGTCCGAAGAAACAGGAAATCTTTGATTCCCCTCCCCTCTTCTTTCGGAAACACTGAACTGCTAAGGTTGGAGATGACGGCGACGAAGATGATGACGGTGACATGGATCTGTTCGGTCGGCGAATTTGGTTTAATATTTTCAAAAGGAGTGAAATCAGCCAACAATCACTGTATATTGATCTATTTATTGAAGAAGAATACAACCAAAAGAGAGGCATTGAGCCATTCAATCAAATTCTATCATTTGTAACGCCCCATATTAAGAGGTGCTGCTAATTTAGTAATTTTGCGAACACTGTTGTCTTGAGAAGTCCTAGTATGTCTTAGTTGACACCTGCTAACTATTGCAAGTTCTGAACTGAGTCTCTCTATATTTTTTTCTTTGTTGTTCTATTTGTAGGTTGATGAAGAGTTAGATGAACTAATATTTCGAATTAAGCTTCGAAGATGGGAACACGGAGTTTGGAAAAGCCGTTTTATGGGTGAAACTTTAAATATTCAGGATAGGACCATTGATGCGGGCGATCCAGATACTCCTAATATGTTGGATGATGATGTGGTAGAGGATGTGGCAAAAGAAGCAGAGGAAGATGAGGCAGATGAGGAGGAAGAAGTTGTGGAACAAACAGAAAGTCAAGTTGAAGTTGGTGATATTAGTAAGGACAAAGAAGTTGAGCGAGCTAAGCCTCTTCAAATGATTGCCATACAACTATTGAAGGATTCAGAGGAAACAAATACTACAAAAAAATCACAGAGGGCTGCTCGGGCATCTGTCGAGGTCTATGATTACTAACTACACGCGACACTTCTAACTTTTATATGATCATTTTATGTTTGTTTTAACATGCATTGGTAATACGGATTGGAAACAAAATATATTTTATGTATTATACGAGAATAACTTGGATTTCATTTTCAGAATGCAGATCAAAATATCGTCTTAGAAATACATTAAGGGTTAAAAGAAGTGTACAAAATATGTACAATTGCTAATTCATGTAGGCCCTGTTTGGATGCGTGAACAAAGCTTGTTCAGCATATCTTCTTAACACAAAAGCTTGTATTTATTTGGTAGATGAGAAGTGTGATCTATGTCTAGCATGGCATGCCATATTCAGGCCTCAAAATCATTTTATGAGAATAAGTGTGACGCCCCAACTTCCCAGGGGGTCACCCATCCTAGAATTACTCCCCTTCTAGCACGCTTAACTCTCTTAACCTCTTAGGCCTAGTCACCACCCAAAATGCTTAAGCAGGGTTAAGAGTTTTAGCTCTATTATATTTTATATATAGGACTATATGGGGTCTCACAGTCACCCCTCCTTTAAGCCTTGACGTTCTCGTCAGGCTCAGATTCACAAGTACCAAGAGATGTGAGACTTGTCTCGCTGGTCTTGTCATTTCGACCCTAGCTTAGCCGAAATTCATCTCACACTTCCGGCTGGTAATTGGCTCTGATACCAATTGTGACGCCCCAACTTCCCAAGGAGTCACCAATTCTAGGACTACTCCCATCCTAGCACGCTTAACTCTCTTAATCTCTTGGACCTAGCCACCATCCAAAATGTTTAAGCCGGGTTAATAGGTCTAGCCGTATGCCGTATTATATCTTATATATGGGACTATATGGGGTCTCACAATAAGATATATCGCTTCATAAGTAAAATATGCTATCCTACCAAATTATCGATGCTAAGTAAAATATGCTATACTACCAAATTATCGATGCTAAGTCCTTTCAAAGTCAAAAAAAAAATAAAACTCCTAGCTTCCAAAGTCCTTTCAAAGTCAAAATTAAAACTCCTAGCTTCCAATCACAATAGAAAATCCTTGTACCGGACAAGTTATCACTTGATAACTTATTCCACATCTAAACAAGACCTTAATAACCGAAAGGTCCTATGAAAGTTTGGCCAAAGTATTTAAATATAAATAAGAGCAATTATATTAGATGATAACATAATGATTTCTGTCCCTGTTAATAACCTACTTTTCTACAATGCTTTAGCATATTGTTTCTAGAAAATTTCTATAGTTTTATATGTTTAATGAGGTAAGACTGTTTTATATGGATCAAATTATATAGCTTGTGTACAAAATGTGCGTAATATGTTTTTTACAATGAATAAAAATGGAAACATGAAGTTCAATCCTTTGGAATAGTATGAAAATGGAAACTATTATTCATATGTGTATATGTGCATGAATAATCTCAGAATTATTAGTGAAGACTAAAACAGATAACATACTTGATGTCTGTCAAATTTGTCCATAATTACTACTGGGGGAAAAATGTTAATGCACAGCTTTTTCTTCCCTTAATATGCTTGGAATCAAGACTGATATGAACACCTTTTCCTAATGCTAATCCTGTAGAACAATCTGCTTTTGCTTATAGACAGGCCTCTACACAAAGCACACCTTGGCCTCGTATCTGATTGCTGCATTTGCTCATGTAAGTTCATTCATTTAGGAGAGAAAAGTTTTCCTTGGGAGGATTTTCAGGGTTTTGGTGACATAAGGTGCGAAGGGTGACATATTAGTGTGTGACAAATCAGTGGATGAGGTTCCTTGCTCCCTGGAGTTGAAGATCATTCAGGGCGCGTTTGTGTTCGAAGTCGGAGATCGGAATCGGAATCGAATCAAAATAAGCTGGAATCGGAATCGGAATGACTCATTATCTAATTCTGTTTGTTCATCACTTGAATCGGAATCGGAATAAATAATTTCATTGTGGTGTTTGGTTCAGGTGATATAAAAACGTAATCAATAGTATATTAACATATTTTTATAATATATTAATTTAAATTCAAATTAAATATTAAATATTAAAAAATTACATCAAAATTTTTGAATAATGTCAAAATTTAAATCTATGTTTTTTTAAAAAAAA